>NC_092006.1:2120277-2338471 GCF_044704955.1 Pristiophorus japonicus
TCACGGGGGGGGGGTCAGCGGTCACGGGGGGGGGTCAGCGGTCACGGGGGGGGTCAGCGGTCACGGGGGGATCAGCGGTCACGGGGGGGGGGTCAGCGGTCACGGGGGGGGGTCAGCGGTCACGGGGGGGGGTCAGCGGTCACGGGGGGGGGGTCAGCGGTCGCGGGGGGGTCAGCGTTCACGGGGGGATCAGCGGTCATGGTGGGGGGGGGGGGTCAGCGGTCGCGGCCCCCTCCCTCCTCGCCCCTCTAGGGTTAACCTCCATTCTCCTTGCCCCCCGCTCTCTCCATTGTTTGATGCCTGACATTCCATGTCTGCGGAATCGATATCTAATCCCCCCACCCCAGCGCACCAACATGTTTCAGGGGAGTGGGGGGATGTGGGCCCAAACACAGCCTCTCCCTCCCCCCCCCCCCCCCTGCAGCGAGGGAAAGCGATGAGCAGCAACACAGTCCACAATGGAATGATAGATCTCTTGCACACACTTTCTCTCGCTCTTTTTCTCTGTCTCTTTCCCTATCTACCACTCTCTCTCTCTCTCTCTCTCTCTCTCTCTCACGCTCTGTCAGTCTCTCTGTCTCTCTCGATCTGCCGGCAGCCAGTAATTAAGCACCTTGGTCAGCTCGCTGACAGCAGGAAAGCCCGCCTGTCCCTCTCCTCAGGGCCAACTGGCAAACCGTGATCGGTATCTCCCGCAGGAACAAAGCCGGGTGTACCGGGGGGGCGGGGGGTTAATGTACCGGGGGTCTCGGGACTGAGTGAGGTTTCCGGACACACACCTGGCTCTGAGCCCTGATGCTGACAGTACGTGGGAGCTGATAATCCGCCCAGAGAAGTGTCCGTCCATCACTGGACTTTATCGAGCAGCGGGGATTCCCGGCTGGGTAGGGGGCAGGGAACCTGCCGGGGGAGCGGGGGCGGGGGCGGCCAGTCCCAACAGCCCCCATGTGGAGGGCATGTGGTTTGGTGGGTGATGGGGCGAGAGCGTGGATCACACCATTCCCCGCGCCCAGCTCTCTGGCCACCCACATGCCCCCTGCCCAAGGCCCTGTGCTCACGCTCCGTGTCTCTGCTCTGTTCCAGAGCCCTCCCTCTGCAGCACCAAAGGACTGCCCGTGGCTGAGGACAACTTTTTATAGACTGCGGCCAACCTTGAGATCCCAGGTGCGTCTCTTCCCCCCCGCTCCCCCTTCCCCTCCCTCTATTTCCCCCCCTGCCCTCTCCCCTCTCCTCTCCCCCCCCCTCTCCCTTTCTCCCCCCCCCCCCCCCCTCGCTCCCTCCCTACCCCTCTCTCCTTCTCTTTCTCTCCCCCCCCCCCCCCCCCCCGCCTGTACGGCTGGAGGAGGTTACAGAGAAAGGGAGGGGCTGGAGGGGGTTACAGAGATAGGGAGGGGTGTAGGGGCTGGAGGAGGTTACAGAGATAGGGAGGGGTGTAGGGGCTGGAGGAGGTTACAGAGATAGGGAGGGGTGTAGGGACTGGAGGAGGTTACAGAGATAGGGAGGGGTGTAGGGGCTGGAGGAGGTTACAGAGATAGGGAGGGGTGTAGGGGCTGGAGGAGGTTACAGAGAGAGGAAGGGGTGTAGGGGCTGGAGGAGGTTACAGAGATAGGGAGGGGTGTAGGGGCTGGAGGAGGTTACAGAGATAGGGAGGGGTGTAGGGGCTGGAGGAGGTTACAGAGATAGGGAGGGGTGTAGGGACTGGAGGATGTTACAGAGATAGGGAGGGGTATAGGGACTGGAGGGGGTTACAGAGATAGGATGGGGTGTAGGGGCTGGAGGAAGTTACAGAGATAGGGAGGGGTGTAGGGACTGGAGGATGTTACAGAGATAGGGAGGGGTGTAGGGGCTGGAGGAGGTTACAGAGATAGGGAGGGGCTGGAGGGGGTTACAGAGATAGGGAGGGGTGTAGGGGCTGGAGGAGGTTAGAGATAGGGAGGGGTGTAGGGGCTGGAGGAGGTTACAGAGATAGGGAGGGGTGTAGGGGCTGGAGGAGGTTACAGAGATAGGGAGGAGTGTAGGGGCTGGAGGAGGTTACAGAGATAGGTAGGTGCTGGAGGAGGTTACAGAGATAGGGAGGGGTGTAGGGGCTGGAGGAGGTTACAGAGATAGGGAGGGGTGTAGGGGCTGGAGGAGGTTACAGAGATAGGGAGGGGTGTAGGGACTGGAGGAGGTTACAGAGATAGGGAGGGGTGTAGGGACTGGAGGAGGTTACAGAGATAGGGAGGGGTGTAGGGACTGGAGGGGGTTACAGAGATAGGGAGGGGTGTAGGGGCTGGAGGAGGTTACAGAGATAGGTAGGTGCTGGAGGAGGTTACAGAGATAGGGAGGGGTGTAGGGGCTGGAGGAGGTTACAGAGATAGGGAGGGGTGTAGGGGCTGGAGGAGGTTACAGAGATGGGGAGGGGTGTAGGGGCTGGAGGAGGTTACAGAGATAGGGAGGGGTGTAGGGGCTGGAGGAGGTTACAGAGATAGGGAGGAGTGTAGGGGCTGGAGGAGGTTACAGAGATAGGTAGGTGCTGGAGGAGGTTACAGAGATAGGGAGGGGTGTAGGGGCTGGAGGAGGTTACAGAGATAGGGAGGGGTGTAGGGGCTGGAGGAGGTTACAGAGATAGGGAGGGGTGTAGGGACTGGAGGAGGTTACAGAGATAGGGAGGGGTGTAGGGACTGGAGGAGGTTACAGAGATAGGGAGGGGTGTAGGGGCTGGAGGAGGTTACAGAGATAGGGAGGGGTGTAGGGGCTGGAGGAGGTTACAGAGAGAGGAAGGGGTGTAGGGGCTGGAGGAGGTTACAGAGATAGGGAGGGGTGTAGGGGCTGGAGGAGGTTACAGAGATAGGGAGGGGTGTAGGGGCTGGAGGAGGTTACAGAGATAGGGAGGGGTGTAGGGACTGGAGGATGTTACAGAGATAGGGAGGGGTATAGGGACTGGAGGGGGTTACAGAGATAGGATGGGGTGTAGGGGCTGGAGGAAGTTACAGAGATAGGGAGGGGTGTAGGGACTGGAGGATGTTACAGAGATAGGGAGGGGTATATGGGCTGGAGGAGGTTACAGAGATAGGGAGGGGTGTAGGGGCTGGAGGAAGTTACAGAGATAGGGAGGGGTGTAGGGACTGGAGGAGGTTACAGAGATAGGGAGGGGTGTAGGGGCTGGAGGAGGTTACAGAGATAGGGAGGGGCTGGAGGGGGTTACAGAGATAGGGAGGGGTGTAGGGGCTGGAGGAGGTTAGAGATATGGAGGGGTGTAGGCTGGAGGAGGTTACAGAGATAGGGAGGGGTGTAGGGGCTGGAGGAGGTTACAGAGATAGGGAGGAGTGTAGGGGCTGGAGGAGGTTACAGAGATAGGTAGGTGCTGGAGGAGGTTACAGAGATAGGGAGGGGTGTAGGGGCTGGAGGAGGTTACAGAGATAGGGAGGGGTGTAGGGGCTGGAGGAGGTTACAGAGATAGGGAGGGGTGTAGGGACTGGAGGAGGTTACAGAGATAGGGAGGGGTGTAGGGACTGGAGGAGGTTACAGAGATAGGGAGGGGTGTAGGGACTGGAGGGGGTTACAGAGATAGGGAGGGGTGTAGGGGCTGGAGGAGGTTACAGAGATAGGTAGGTGCTGGAGGAGGTTACAGAGATAGGGAGGGGTGTAGGGGCTGGAGGAGGTTACAGAGATAGGGAGGGGTGTAGGGGCTGGAGGAGGTTACAGAGATAGGGAGGGGTGTAGGGACTGGAGGAGGTTACAGAGATAGGGAGGGGTGTAGGGACTGGAGGAGGTTACAGAGATAGGGAGGGGTGTAGGGACTGGAGGGGGTTACAGAGATAGGGAGGGGTGTAGGGACTGGAGGAGGTTACAGAGATAGGGAGGGGTGTAGGGACTGGAGGAGGTTACAGAGATAGGGAGGGGTGTAGGGACTGGAGGGGGTTACAGAGATAGGGAGGGGTGTAGGGGCTGGAGGGGGTTACAGAGATAGGGAGGGGTGTAGGGGCTGGAGGAGGTTACAGAGATAGGGGTGAGGACCATGGAGGGATTTGTCAACAAGTATGAGAATTTTGAAATCGAGGTGTTGCTGGACTGGGAGCCAATGTGGGTCAGCGAGCACAGGGGCTGATGGGAGAGCGGGACTTGGGATAGGGAGCAGCTTTTCCTTGTGTGTTTACCGTGTCTTTTTATTCCTGGCAGGAGAGTGACGGAGTCACAAAGGACGGACGTCACCATCGCCTGAATATTACTTGAATGTACAGTTCAGACCAGAACAGTGTTAGGAGTTTTGTTTTGTTTGACAGCCTTAAATGTGCCGGGTGTGGGCCCAGGCTGGACGAAGGAGGGTTAGTTCACTGGACAGAGGGAGTGGGGCAGGAGCGCACACAGGCGGGTGCCTGGCGATGCTGCTTTCGAGAGCGGCCCTATAGACTGACCACCCCCCAGATCCTCGAGGACCGAGATGGGATCTGCACACATCTCCCCTCCCCACAGCCTTCTCACACCCTCGATTTCACGTTGTAAAGACCAACTGGATTGTTTTCGCATGAATCACTTTGTACAGAAATGATTTAATACACTAAGTGAAAGATCTCCCTCGCTCCCCCCCCCCCCCAATTTGCCCCGGGGTTAAATGTCCCGCGCGAGCTCGGTGGGACCAGAGTGTCCCAGGTTCCACGATTCTCCGTCTGCTGATCCCAGCAGGGCCGCAGTGAGTGTTTGCGCCTGGTTACAGAGGGCGAGGGAATCTCTCACTCGCTCTCTCCTCCATCGTTTTCTTTCTCCCTCGTGCTTTCTCTTGCTCTCTCTCCCTCGAACTCACTTTCACTCGCTCTCTTTCCCTCGCTTTCTCACTTTTTCTCTCGCTCTCTTACTTTCTCGCACTTTCACTCTTTCCCTCACTTTCTCGCTCTCTCCATCATTTTCTCACTCTCTTC
The DNA here is from genome assembly GCF_044704955.1 of Pristiophorus japonicus. NCBI lineage: Eukaryota > Metazoa > Chordata > Chondrichthyes > Pristiophoridae > Pristiophorus > Pristiophorus japonicus. The sequence goes on from NC_092006.1 coordinate 2,125,176, forward strand.
CCCTCGCGCACTCCGTTTCTCTCGCTCTCTGTTTCTCTCTCGCTCGCTCTGTTTCTCGCTCGCTCTCTCTCGCTCCCACACTCTCCTCCCTGTTCAGTACCTCGAGCTGCAATGTCTGTGCAGGTCGATGTCTGGTTTGTGAAGAGTTGGCTTCAGGCTGCGATCCACTCACGGTTGAACAGCCCCACCCATTACGGTTGGGCAAGATGCTTGGGGAACTCTCAGACCCCAGCAACTGTCGGGAAGAAATGAGTGCAAATTAAATTCCCCACAATCAGAAAGCAAATGGCCATCACGGTGGGGAAAGGCGGTGATTCCCAGGGGGAGCCGGGACAGATCGGGAGTACTGGCAGCAGGTTTTTGCCAACCAACCCCTGCTTTTTCTTTACCCAGTTCCACGTTTGCTGAAATGACTGACTGACTGCAATAAAAATAAAAAACTGGACAAAACTGATATTAAAACTTGTTGAAATTCACAAACATGTCTGCTTTCAGCCACTTTCTCCATTCACCGGCTCGTTTCTCGCCAATATTCGAGCGACTCGAGGTACATAGAAGGAAAGACTTGCATTTCTATAGCGCCTTTCACACCCACATGTCGTCCCAAAGCGCTTTACAGCCAATTAAGTACTTTTAGGGTGTAATCACTGTTGTATTGTGGGAAACACGGCAGCTCAATTTGTGCACAGCAAGCTCCCACACACAGCAATGTGATAATGACCCAGATCATCTGTTTTAGTGATGTTGGTTGCAGGATAAATATTGGCCCCAGAACACCGGGGAGAACTCCCCTGCTCTTCTTCCAATAGTGGCCCCGGGATCTTTTACATCCACCCGAGAGGGCAGACGGGGCCTCGGTTTAATGTCTCATCCGACAGACGGCCCCTCCGACAGTGCGGCACTCCCTCAGTACTGTCCCTCCGACAGTGCGGCACTCCCTCAGTACTGTTCCTCCGACAGTGCGGCACTCCCTCAGTACTGCCCCTCCGACAGTGCGGCACTCCCTCAGTACTGCCCCTCCGACAGTGCGGCGCTCCCTCAGTACCGCCCCTCCGACAGTGTGGCTCTCCCTCAGTACTGCCCCTCCGACAGTGCGGCGCTCCCTCAGTACTGCCCCTCCGACAGTGCGGCGCTCCCTCAGTACTGCCCCTCCGACAGTGCGGCGCTCCCTCAGTACCGAGCCTCCAACAGTGCGGCGCTCCCTCAGTACCGCCCCTCCGACAGTGCGGCACTCCCTCAGTACTGCCCCTCCGACAGTGCGGCGCTCCCTCAGTACTGCCCCTCCGACAGTGTGGCGCTCCCTCAGTACCGCCCCTCCGACAGTGCCGCACTCCCTCAGTACCGCCCCTCCGACAGTGCGGCGCTCCCTCAGTACCGCCCCTCCGACAGTGGGGCGCTCCCTCAGTACTGCACTGGAGTTGTCAGCCTAGATTTTTGTGCTCAAGTCCCTGGAGTGGGAATGAGAGGCGATCTGATTGAAACAGAAGATTCTGAGGGGGATTGACAGGGTAGATGCAGGGAGGGTGTTTCCCCCGGGCTGGGGAGTCTCGAACCAGGGGTCACACAGTCTCAGGATAAGGGGTCGGCCATTTAGGACTGAGATGAGGAGGAATTTCTTCCCTCAGAGGGGGGTGAATCTGTGGAATTCTCTGCCCCAGAGGGCTGTGGAGGCTCAGTCACTGAGTATATTCAAGGCCGAGATCGAGAGATTGTTAGTGTCGAGGGATCGGGCGGGGTTGAGGTGGAAGATCAGCCGTGATCTCACTGAATGGCGGAGCAGGCTCGAGGGGCCGAATGGCCGACTCCAGCTCCTAATTCTTATGTTCTGATGACCCCGAGCCACAGAAAGAGAGATCAGGACAGGTGACCAAAAGCTGGGTCAAAGAGGTCGGTTTTAAGGAGCGCCTTAAAAGGAGGAGAGAGAGAGAGGCGGAGAGGTTTAGGGAGGGAGTTCCAGAGCAGCTGAAGAAATATATATCTATATAAAATCTCTGCTTTGACTCGGTATTTCTTCACACACAGCCACTAGATGGAGACAGCGTCACTGGTGAGCCGCCGGATCAGTAGCAGAGCACCGCAGCGGTAAAGGGCAGCAGTCCAGGCAAATGGGTCACGGCAGCTTCTGGGCCTTTTCCTCTTCGGAGGGACGCCGGACAGCTCACAGGGACAGCAGCAGAATGGCCGGGAGGGCACGGGCGAGGAGCGAGGGTCTGAAGAAGCCCTGGCTCGCAGTGCCGGCTGGAGCTGGGAGATAAAGGGAGAGGCAGGTTATCCATCTGTCCCCAGCTTGTTCAGAGCTCCGCTCCGACTGCACAGTGCGGTAAGGGTATTCTCAGCACACGCGGGCCGACCACCCGCTGCGAGTCGGGCAGCCGGCCCAGTCGCCTACCTGCGACAGTGGTCGAGGCCTTTATCCGAGTCGGGACGCCCAGGGCCTCCATCAGGGCCACCCGCTGCTCCTCGCTGACCCGCTCCAGCTGAGCCGCCGTCACAGCCGCCGCGTTCTCCGGCCCCAGCCGCTTCACCTGGGCTGCCGACAGCACCTGTATCCGCAACACACCGGGTCATCACAGGCCGCCCGCACCGGGCCACTCCCCCTCCCCTCCTCCCTGACCATCCCCATTTAATGTAACAGACTCGAGGGGCTGAATGGGCCTCCTCCTGTTCCTGTGTAACAGACTCGAGGGGCTGAATGGGCCTTCTCCTGTTCCTGTGTAACAGGCTCGAGGGGCTGAATGGGCCTCCTCCTGTTCCTGTGTAACAGGCTCGAGGGGCTGAATGGGCCTCCTCCTGTTCCTGTGTAACAGGCTCGAGGGGCTGAATGGGCCCCCTCCTGTTCCTGTGTGGGCTGAATGGCCTGCTCCTATCCCACTCCTAATTCCCCCACAAACAACTCCCTAGCTTCCCCCGGGAAAGTGACTCTGGGACAACTCACCGGGAATCTGTCGGGTAGGATGAGGCGAACCGCCGTGGTGCTGAGGAACGGCATCACCTCGGGATCCAGGCTCTTCAACTCCTCGGCGCTGGCTCCGGCTGCAAGAGGCGGAGAGAGGCAAAAGGTGAGTTTAGGCAGTGTGGGGCAGAACGCCGGACTCGCTGTCTCACCTCAGTGCCCGGACGTAGATCCAAACTCCGCTTAATGTCTCAGCTCGGACACAGGCGACCTGAAGCGCTTCACAGCCAATGAAGCACTTTCGGAGTGTGCTCACTGTTGTAATGTGGGAAACGCGGCAGCTCAATTAACGCACAGCAAGCTCCCACACACAGCGATGTGATAATGACCCAGATCATCTGTTTTAGTGATGTTGGTTGAGGGATAAATATTGGCCCCAGGACACCGGGGAGAACTCCCCCTGCTCTTCTTCCAATAGTGGCCCCGGGATCTTTTACATCCACCCGAGAGGGCAGACGGGGCCTCGGTTTAATGTCTCATCCAAAAGACGGCCCCTCCGACAGTGCGGCACTCCCTCAGTACTGCCCCTCCGACAGTGCGGCACTCCCTCAGTACCGCTCCTCCGACAGTGCGGCGCTCCCTCAGTACTGCCCCTCCGACAGTGCGGTGCTCCCTCAGTACCGCCCCTCCGGCAGTGCGGCGCTCCCTCAGTACTGTCCCTCCGACAGTGCGGCGCTCCCTCAGTACTGCCCCTCCGACAGTGCGGCACTCCCTCAGTACTGCCCCTCCGACAGTGCGGCGCTCCCTCAGTACTGCACTGGGAGTTCCGACCTGGATTAAGGGCTGAAGACTCTGGAGTGAGACACAAACTCAAACTCACGACCAGAGCAGAGCTGAGGGAGGGTGGCTCATCGAGCAGACTGTGTGAATGGCGGGATTCTTTAACGACAATCTCCCTGGCAGCTCCAGACCGCAGCTCTTACCGGCCATGGTCCCAAGCTCCGACATCTCAGCCGCTGTCCACTCCTTCATGGGTCCAAAAACCTCAGTGACTCTGTTGTTCAGGAAGTCCAAACTCGAGCCGGCGCAAGTCAGCATCCCCAGGCTTGCAGCTGCCAGTCTGTCGTCCAAGGAAAACAGAGGTCACATTGTCATCCTGATTCAGATACAGAGTAAAGCTCCCTCTACATTGTCCCATCAAACACTCCCAGGGCAGGTACAGGGGGTTAGATACAGAGTAAAGCTCCCTCTACACTGTCCCATCAAACACTCCCAGGGCAGGTACAGCACGGGGTTAGATACAGAGTAAAGCTCCCTCTACACTGTCCCATCAAACACTCCCAGGGCAGGTACAACACGTGGTTAGATACAGAGTAAAGCTCCCTCTACACTGTCCCATCAAACACTCCCAGGGCAGGTACAGGGGGTTAGATACAGAGTAAAGCTCCCTCTACACTGTCCATTCAAACACTCCCAGGGCAGGTACAGCACGGGGTTAGATACAGAGTAAAGCTCCCTCTACACTGTCCCATCAAACACTCCCAGGGCGGGTAAGAGAGAAGAGAAATGAGGAGGTGACCACAAGCCCGGGTTTTCGATGGGTGTGATGTCTCGGAGTTTGCTGTCCTGGGAAAGGCTGGATTGGAATCGGAGACGGTGTCAGGAGTGTGGATTTGAAGAGTGAGGATGGAGGGAGGGGGTCAGTGTGTGTGGGACGAGGGGGAGGATTGGGGCTTGGGAGGACCAGGAGGAGAAAGCGACAATTGCAAGATGCGTGGAGATCTTACCCTGCCCTGATCCTCACTGCCATCCACTCGCGACTCATCGCAACCTTCTCGCAATGGAACTGCAATCCTTCCCAGGACCCTGTAACCGGATCCTTCCTGGCCCTGCTCCCAGGAACGCAACAGGCTGGTATTTCCGGCCTTTGCGGTCTGGGTTTCGCCCCAGTGCGGTGTGAAAGGCGGCGGTGAGATCTCCCGTGCCACACCGGCATCCTCCCATCCAGTTTTGCGGCAGTGCTCAGCATAACCGCCAGGAAGAGTTGTGCCTCTGGGCGTGACTCCGGCAGGAGTTTGCAGATGACACTGAGCTGGGTGGCGGTGTGAGCTGTGAGGAGGACGCTAAGAGGCTGCAGGGTGACTTGGACAGGTTAGGTGAGTGGGCAAATGCATGGCAGATGCAGTATAATGTGGATAAATGTGAGGTTATCCACTTTGGGGGCAAAAACAGGAAGGCAGAATATTATCTGAATGGCGGCAGATTAGGAAAAGGGGAGGTGCAACGAGACCTGGGTGTCATGGTACATCAGTCATTGAAAGTTGGCATGCAGGTACAGCAGGCGGTGAAGGCGGCAAATGGTATGTTGGCCTTCATAGCGAGGGGATTTGAGTATAGGAGCAGGGAGGTCTTACTGCAGTTGTACAGGGCCTTGGTGAGGCCTCACCTGGAATATTGTGTTCAGTTTTGGTCTCCTAATCTGAGGAAGGACGTTCTTGCTATTGAGGGAGTGCAGCGAAGGTTCACCAGACTGATTCCCGGGATGGCAGGACTGACATGAGGAGAGACTGGATCGACTGGGCCTTTATACATTGGAGTTTAGAAGGATGAGAGGGGATCTTATAGAAACACACAAGATTCTGACGGGACTGGACAGGTTAGATACGGGAAGAATGTTCCCGATGTTGGGGAAGTCCAGAACCAGGGGTCACAGTCTAAGGATAAGGGGGAAGCCATTTAGGACCGAGATGAGGAGAAACTTCTTCACCCAGAGAGTGGTGAACCTGTGGAATTCTCTACCACAGAGAGTTGTTGAGGCCAGTTCGTTAGATATATTCAAGAGGGAGTTAGATGTGGCCCTTACGGCTAACGGGATCTAGGGGTATGGAGAGAAAGCAGGAATGGGGTACTGAGGGAATGATCAGCCATGATCTTATTGAATGGTGGTGCAGGCTCGAGGGGCCGAATGGCCTGCTCCTGCACCTATTTTCTATGTTTTACCCGACCCGTCCGGAAGTGTGTCCGCAGCGACTGCCTGGGAAACCAGAGCTATCCAGCCATGCCCATGGTGATTGACGACAATAAAGCGCTGTAACGGTAAGCGCGAGTGTTTGCCCTTTGAGTTATTTGTGCTGTGGCATGGGCGATGTTTGTGTGTTTTGGAGGGTTTCTCTCCGCAGGCCTCTCTCGGACCGCACAAGGCCCACCACTTTAGTTCGCGAGTTTACCATCCTTTCTCCTTTACTCCTCCCTTCGCTCCGCGCCCCCTGACGCAGGGCCCAGAGGCCCAGACTTCCTCACCAAGGCGCAAACCATTCCCGGCCGGGAACTTTCCCGTCCCGCCTGCGTTTTCGCTCCGAAAACATCAGAGTGTAAAATCCAGCCCAACGGGGTGGGGGTTCTTGTGGAACACCCGCGTACTCCCCCAAAGGCAGAGTCCGGCCGGAGCAGAGAGAGGCGCTCACCTGATCGTTTCCTCTCCCAGCTGGGAGGCCAGAGAGGAGTTCATGCCGCAGACAAAGTTCCCCAGCCCGCTGAGCTCCACGGGTCCCAGGGAAGCGGCTGTCATCCGGCCAAGGTCCAGGAATCGGTCCAACACGGCACTCTGCTGTGGGTCCAAGAGGCAAGACAGAATCAGTAACAGTGATCAGGAGCAGGAACCCTGGCTGATTTCCCCCCTCTCTCTAATCCCGGGGTCACTGGGCAGTGATCAGGGGCAGGAACCCTGGCTGATTTCCCCTCTCTCTAACCCAGGGGTCACTGGGCAGTGATCAGGAGCAGGAACCCTGGCTGATTTCCCCTCTCTCTAACCCAGGGGTCACTGGGCAGTGATCAGGAGCAGGAACCCTGGCTGATTTCCCCTCTCTCTAACCCCGGGGTCACTGGGCAGTGATCAGGAGCAGGAACCCTGGCTGATTTCCCCTCTCTCTAACCCCGGGGTCACTGGGCAGTGATCAGGAGCAGGAACCCTGGCTGATTTCCCCCTCTCTCTAACCCAAGGGTCACTGGGCAGTGATCAGGAGCAGGAACCCTGGCTGATTTCCCCTCTCTCTAACCCAGGGGTCACTGGGCAGTGATCAGGAGCAGGAACCCTGGCTGATTTCCCCTCTCTCTAACCCAGGGGTCACTGGGCAGTGATCAGGAGCAGGAACCCTGGCTGATTTCCTCTCTCTCTAACCCAGGGGTCACTGGGCAGTGATCAGGAGCAGGAACCCTGGCTGATTTCCCCTCTCTCTAACCCAGGGGTCACTGAGAAGTGATCAGGGGCAGGAACCCTGGCTGATTTCCTCTCTCTACCCCTCCCTATCTCTGTAACCTCCTCCAGCCCCTACAACCCCCCCGAGATCTCTGCGCTCCTCCAATTCTGACCTCATGCCCATCCCCTGATTTCCATCGCTCCACCATCGGTGGCCGTGCCTTCAGCTGCCTGGGCCCCAAGCTCTGGAACTCCCTCCCTAAACCTCTCCGCCTCTCTCCTCCTTTAAGACGCTCCTTAAAATCGACCTCTCTGACCCAGCTTTTGGTCACCTGTCCCTAATATCTCCTACTGTGGCTCAGGGTCAGATTTTGTTTGATTAACACTCCTGTGAAGTGCCGCGGGCCGTTTTACTCGGTTAAATGCGCTATATAAATGCAGCGTGTTGTTGTTTGCCTGTGTGTTTGAGCTTGAGGGGAATGGTTACCTGCTCCTGGGTCCAAGCAGGACAGCCTGAGATGATCGCCAGCGTATCGATGGAGCTTAGATCCAACAGTGCCAGCTCACTCACGGACAGCGTGGTGACGATGCACTTCAAGTTCGCAATGTCTTCCTGGGTAAAGTTGGATGGGGATCCCCACGCCTGCAACACACAAAGGGTCAGTCATGACAACCCTCGCACTGTCCGATCCAATACAGCATTGCTTCCTTGTGGGTCCGAACCCTCGCACTGCTGTGACTCTGTGCATACCACTCTCACTCTCGCATCCGTGTCCGTGTTCTGGGTTCGAGAGCCACTCCATAAAATCCAGGCCGAAACTCCCAGTGCTGAGGGAGCGCGGCACTGTCGGAGGGGCAGTACTGAGGGAGTGCCGCACTGTCGGAGGGGCAGTACTGAGGGAGCGCCGCACTGTCGGAGGGGCGGTACTGAGGGAGCGCGGCACTGTCGGAGGGGCAGTACTGAGGGAGTGCCGCACTGTCGGAGGGGCAGTACTGAGGGAGCGCGGCACTGTCAGAGGGGCAGTACTGAGGGAGCGACACACTGTCGGAGGGGCAGTACTGAGGGAGTGCCGCACTGTCGGAGGGGCAGTAGAGGGAGCGCCGCACTGTCGGAGGGGCAGTACTGAGGGAGCGCCGCACTGTCGGAGGGGCAGTACTGAGGGAGCGCTGCACTGTCGGAGGGGCCGTCTTTCGGATGAGACGTTAAACCCAGGCCCCGTCTGCCCTCTCGGGTGGATGTAAAAGATCCCGGGGCCACTATTGGAAGAAGAGCAGGGGGAGTTCTCCCCGGTGTCCTGGGGCCAATATTTATCCCTCGACCAACATCACTAGCACAGCCCCCGCGCCCAGGCCCAGCCTCCCCGCCTGTGTAAAGCCGGCACGATGCCCGTTACCTGCAGGGCCTTGTCCCTCAGTGCCACATACTGCTCCTGCGAGAAGCCGTCGACCGCTGCTAGCACCTCGACCGTGTCCACGAAGGTGCGCACCGACACACACGCCAGCTGCTCTGCCGTCCATTGTACGTTGGCCTGGCCCAGCTCACGGACCTGCGCCGTGCTGGGCCTCACGCTGCACGTATCTGCACCGGTCCGCAAATACAAGGGCTAGTTAATGGTCACCCGGGGCAACGGCTCACACACAGCGCACAACAATCGCTGGGACCCTGCGTCTAATGTCCCAGTCCCTCAAACCCAGAGCCTTACACTGCACCCTCCACATCGACCAGCAACTGTGGCTCCCTTCCCTCCTCTCTCTCTCTCTGTCTCCCTCTCTCTCTCTCTGTCTCTGTCTCCCTCTCTCTCTCTCTCTCTCTCTCTGTCTCCCTCTCTCTCTCTGTCTCCCTCTCTCTCTGTCTCCCTCTCTCTCTCTCTGTCTCTGTCTCCCTCTCTCTGTCTCTCTCTCTGTCTCCCTCTCTCTCTCTGTCTCTGTCTCCCTCTCTCTCTCTCTCTCTCTGTCTCCCTTTCTCTGTCTCCCTCTCCCCCTTCCTTTTTCTCCCTTTCTCATTGTCTCTCAGTCTCCCACTCTGTCTGTCTGTCTCTGTCTCTCTCTCTCTCTCTCTCTCTGTCTCCCTCTCTCTCTCTCTTTCTCTCTGTCTGTCTCCCACTCTCTCTCTGTCTCTCTCTCTCTCTCTCTCTCTCTGTCTCTGTCTCCCACTTTCTCTGTCTGTCTCTCTCTCTTTCTGTCAGGTACAGCACAGTTTGGATTAAAGTTCCCACTTTTTTATCTGTCTCTTTCTCGCTCCCTCTCTCTCCTATTCTCTGTCTCTTGTCTCTACCAGTCTTTCTCCCATTCTGTCATCCTCTCACTCTGTCTCTCTCTCCCTCCTTCTCTCTCTCTCTCCTGCTCTCTCTCTCTCTGCCTCTCTCATTCTCTCTTTATAGAGGTTACAGAGATAGGGAGGGGTGTAGGGGCTGGAGGAGGTTACAGAGATAGGGAGGGGTGTAGGGGCTGGAGGAGGTTACAGAGATAGGGAGTGGTGTAGGGGCTGGAGGAAGTTACAGAGATAGGGAGTGGTGTAGGGGCTGTAGGAGGTTACAGAGATAGGGAGGGGTGTAGGGGCTGGAGGGGGTTATAGAGATATGGAGGGGTGTAGGGGCTGGAGGGGGTTACAGAGATAGGGAGGGGTGTAGGGGCTGGAGGAGGTTACAGAGATAGGGAGGGGTGTAGGGGCTGGGGGAGGTTACAGAGATAGGGAGGGGTGTAGGGGCTGGAGGGGGGGTTACAGAGATAGGGAGTGGTGTAGGGGCTGGAGGGGGTTATAGAGATATGGAGGGGTGTAGGGGCTGGAGGAGGTTACAGAGATAGGGAGGGGTGTAGGGGCTGGAGGGGGTTACAGAGATAGGGAGGGGTGTAGGGGCTGGAGGAGGTTACAGAGATAAGGAGGGGGTGCGAGGAGGCCATGGAGGAATTTTAAAACAAGGATGAGAATTTTGAAATCGAGGGGTTGCCAGACCAATGTGGGTCAGCGAGCAGGGGGGGTAATGGGCGATGGAACTGGGCACGGGTTAGGACACGGGGCAGCCAAGGTTTGAATGAGCTTAACTCTAGGGAGAGCGGGGAGTGGGGCGGCCGGCCGAGAAGAGCGCTGGAATCTTCCAGTGGGGGTGATGAGTATCGACAGGCTCTTCGACCGTGAGTGCCGTCACAGCTGCACCTGTACCTGCCGTAGCGCCCCAGCCTGAGACCGGCCATCTCAACACAGACCGGGCACGGGTCCCCAGCAAGGCTGTGTCTGTAGGGGGGAGGTCGTGGGGTGGGGGGGGGGGGGGGAGGTCGCTGGGTGGGGGGGGGGGGGAGATCATGGGATGGGGCGGGGGGGTGAGATCATGGGATGGGGCGGGGGGGGAGGTCGTGGGGTGGGGGGGGGGGAGATCATGGGATGGGGCGGGGGGGGGGAGGTCGCTGGGTGGGGGGGGGGGGGAGATCATGGGATGGGGCGGGGGGGAGGTCGTGGGGTGGGGGGGGGGGAGGTCGTGGGGTGGGGGGGGGGGGGAGGTCGCGGGGTGGGGTGGGGGGGAGGTCGCTGGGTGGGGGGGGGGGGGTAAGATCATGGGATGGGGCGGGGGGGGAGGTCGTGGGGTGGGGGGGGGGGAGATCATGGGATGGGGCGGGGGGGGAGGTCGTGGGGTGGGGGGGGGGGTGAGATCATGGGATGGGGCGGGGGGGGGAGGTCGTGGGGTGGGGGGGGGGGTGAGATCATGGGATGGGGCGGGGGGGGAGGTCGTGGGGTGGGGGGGGGGGGGAGGTCGTGGGGTGGGGGGGGGGGGGGAGGTCGCGGGGTGGGGGGGGGGAGGTCGCGGGGTGGGGGGGGGGTGAGATCATGGGATGGGGCGGGGGGGGAGGTCGTGGGGTGGGGGGGGGGGAGATCATGGGATGGGGCGGGGGGGGAGGTCGCGGGGTGGGGGGGGGGGGGAGGTCGTGGGGTGGGGGGGGGGGGTGAGATAATGGGATGGGGCGGGGGGGGGAGGTCGCGGGGTGGGGGGGGGGGGGAGGTCGTGGGGTGGGGGGGGGGGGTAAGATCATGGGATGGGGCGGGGGGGGGAGGTCGCGGGGTGGGGGCGGGGGGAGGTCGTGGGGTGGGGGGGGGGGGTAAGATCATGGGATGGGGTGGGGGGGGAGGTCGTGGGGTGGGGGGGGGGGTGAGATAATGGGATGGGGCGGGGGGGGAGGTCGTGGGGTGGGGGGGGGGGTGAGATCATGGGATGGGGCGGGGGGGGGGAGGTCGCGGGGTGGGGGGGGGGGGGGAGGTCGTGGGGTGGGGGGGGGGGGAGGTCGTGGGGTGGGGGGGGGGGTGAGATCATGGGATGGGGCGGGGGGGGAGGTCGTGGGGTGGGGGGGGGGGGAGGTCGTGGGGTGGGGGGGGGGGGAGGTCGTGGGGTGGGGGGGGGGGGAGGTCGTGGGGTGGGGGGGGGGGAGATCATGGGATGAGGCGGGGGGGGAGGTCGTGGGGTGGGGGGGGGGGTGAGATCATGGGATGGGGCGGGGGGGGGGAGGTCGCGGGGTGGGGGGGGGGGGGAGGTCGTGGGGTGGGGGGGGAGGTCGCGGGGTGGGGGGGGGGGGAGGTCGCGGGGTGGGGGGGGGGGGAGATCATGGGATGGGGCGGGGGGGGAGGTCGTGGGGTGGGGGGGGGAGGTCGCGGGGTGGGGGGGGGGGGGGAGATCATGGGATGGGGCGGGGGGGGAGGTCGTGGGGTGGGGGGGGGGGTGAGATCATGGGATGGGGTGGGGCGGGGGGGAGGTCGCGGGGTGGGGGGGGGGAGGTCGTGGGGTGGGGGGGGGAGGTCGCGGGGGGGGAGGGGCTGGGGGAACGGAGGGGTGCGAAGGTCGAACGTGAGAAGGATCGGACGTTACCTGCCCGGGCTCCGCTCGAGCCGGCCTGCCCTGAGGCTCCCACCAGGATGTTGAAGATTTTGGCATAGACGCCGGTGAGGTAGAAACTGGTGTCAAATTCAGGCAAGGCCACGGAGCCCGGCGAGGGCCGAGAGGCAGCGAACTGCATCAGGGCCTCCTTAACACCGGCCTGCAAACGTAAAGCGCCGCAGTGTCAAACTAAAGTCAGACTCACACTCCTACAGCCACTTTCACCCCCTCAGGACGTCCCAAAGCCCTTTACAGCCAATGAAGTACTTTGGGAGTGTGCTCACTGTTGTATTGTGGGAAACGCAGCAGCTCAATTAACGCACAGCAAGCTCCCACACACAGCGATGTGATAATGACCCGGATCATCTGTTTTAGTGATGTTGGTCGAGGGATAAATATTGGGCCCTGGGACACAGGGATCGGTGCTGGGGCCTCAACTATTTACAATCTACATTAATGACTTGGATGAAGGGACCGAGTGTAATGTAGCCAAATTTGCTGATGATACAAAGATGGGTGGGAAAGCAAATTGTGTGGAAGACGCAAAGAATCTACAACGGGATACAGACGGGCTCAGTGAGTGGGCAAAAATTTGGCAGATGGAGTATAACGTGGGAAAATGTGAGGTTATCCACTTTGGTAGGAAAGATAAAAAAATCAAGTTATTATTTGAATGGGGAGCGATTACAAAATACAGTGGTACAGAGGGACCTGTTGCATGAAACACAACAAATTAGTAGGCAGGTACAGCAAGTGATCAGGGGGATACAGTATAAAAGCAGGGAAGTCCTGCTACAACTGTACAGGGTATTGGTGAGGCCACACCTGGAGTACTGCGTGCAGCTTTGGTCTCCGTATTTAAGGAAGGATATACTTGCTTTGGAGGCAGTTCAGAGAAGGTTCACTCGGTTGATTCCGGAGATGAGGGGGTTGACTTATGAGGAAAGGTTGAGCAGATTGGGCCTCTACTCATTGGAGTTCAGAAGAATGAGAGGTGATCTTATTGAAACGTATAAGATTCTGAGGGGGCTTGACAAGGTGGATGCAGAGAGGATGTTTCCCCTCGTGGGGGAATCTAGAACTAGGGGCATAGTCTCAGAGTTTAAAACTGAGATGAGGAGGAATTTCTTCTCTCAGAGGGTTGTGAATCTGTGGAATTCTCTGCCCCAGAGAGCTGTGGAGGCTGGGTCATTGAATATATTTAAGGTGGAGATGGACAGATTTTTGAGCGATAAGGGAGTCGAGGGTTACGGGGAGCGGGCAGGGAAGTGGAGCTGAGTCCATGATCGGATCAGCCATGAACTTATTAAATGGTGGAGCAGGCTCGAGGGGCCGAATGGCCGACTCCTGCTCCTATTTCTGATATTCTTACATCTCGATTGACGAGACGGGGAGCTCACCGCCACGTCGCAACGCGCTTCACGCACGGTGAACCGCTTAGGGGCACAGGGACACAGAGATAGGGAAGTGGGAGCGGCCATTTTACGCAGTCCCTCGAACTAGGATGACTTGCTTCCACGAGAGTTCACAGATCTTTCAACGAAGGACCCGATGTTCCAGTCCTGAACAATTGAGGGGGTGGAAGATGCCTGTGCGTGGATTTTTCTAACGTGTGGTGACCGTTGCATACCAGCCACCACACGGGCTCCAACAAGAGCCCGCCAACACCCATGGGAGGAGGGCACTGACTTGGACACCGCAACCAAAATGACCAATTCTTTGTGCCTGAGCGACTGGTGGCCGGCTATTCGACTGTGGTGGCCATCATAATCAAGGCGGATCCACCTGCCAGGGACACATTCCCTCTGGATAATGATCAGCTGATCAGGCCACTCCTGATTTTCTGGTCCCATTAGCCCCCAGCCCAGGTGGATGTGAGCACAGGGTGGCAATGTCACCAGGGTTTGACTCACCGTGTCCGGGAGCTGAGCCAAGCTGTCCTCCTCCAGTAAGGTGATCAATGGTCCGAGGGAGGTCACCGTATCCCCCGTCCAATCAGAGACATTTCTGGCGGGAGAGCAGAACAGGACCATTAGACCAAGTACAGGGTGGACTGGATAGGACCAGGAGTGAGAGGGAGAGGGACAGACAGAGAAAGAGGAGGGGAGAGAGACGGAGAGAGAGAGGGGGAGAGAGACAGAGAGGGGGGAGACAGAGAGAGAGGGAGAAAGAGAGACAGAGAGAGAGAGAGAGACAGAGAGAGAGAGAGAGAGAGAGAGACAGAGAGAGAGAGAGAGAAAGAGAAACAGAGAGAGAGACACAGACATATAGAGAGAGAGACAGAGAGAGTGAGAGACAGAGAGAGAGAGACAGAGACAGAGGGCGAAAGAGTGAGAGACAGAGAGCGAGAGGGAGAAAGAGAAACAGAGAGAGACACAGACATATAGAGAGAGAGACAGAGAGAGAGAGAGACAGTGAGGGAGAGAGAGAGAGAGAGAGAGGGAGAGAGAGACAGAAAGAGAGAGAGAGAGACAGAGAGAGAGAGAGAGACAGAGACAAACAGAGAGAGAGAGAGAGACAGGAAGGGAGAGAGAGCGCGAGAGAGACAGAAAGAGAGAGAGAGACAGACAGAGAGAGAGAGATAGAGACACACAGAGAGACAGAGACAAACAGAGAGAGGGGCCGTGTCTCCTGTAGCTCTCGGCCTGGACCGAGATTGAATCGCCCTTTGACTGCGGTTGGGCCTATAACAGAAGGCTGGCACAATGCGCCCGGTATAAATTCCCAGCCCGCTGCCCGAAGATATCACCATTAAACAGGTCTCACCCCAAGGTGTTCAGCAGCTTGGAGACCAGGCTGCTCCCTGCTGTCGGGCTGAACTGTCTACATCGGTACAACTGTGGAATCAAGGCGCTGAATGTGTCGTTTGCCAGGTCCGAGATATTCTGGCCGGTGAACTCACACAACAGTAGCCCCAGGCGGGCAACATCAGTTTCATTGAGTGCAGACACGGGCCGACCCTGCAAGAGAAACGATCCGGTTAGCTCATTCCTTCAACGGCTAACTTACCGGGGCGCATTGTGTCCTCGACACTGTCCTCATCAAACACTCCCAGGGCAGGTACAGCACGGGGTGAGATACAGAGTAAAGCTCCCTCTACACTGTCCCATCAAACACTCCCAGGGCAGGTACAGGGGGCTAGATACAGAGTAAAGCTCCCTCTACACTGTCCCATCAAACACTCCCAGGGCAGTTACAGGGGGTTAGATACAGAGTAAAGCTCCCTCTACACTGTCCCATCAAACACTCCCAGGGCAGGTACAGCACGGGGTTACATACAGAGTAAAGCTCCCTCTACACTGTCCCATCAAACACTCCCAGGGCAGGTACAGCACGGGGTTAGATACAGAGTAAAGCTCCCTCTACACTGTCCCATCAAACACTCCCAGGGCAGGTACAGCACGGGGTTAGATACAGAGTAAAGCTCCCTCGACACTGTCCCATCAAACACTCCCAGGGCAGGTACAGCACGGGGTTAGATACAGAGTAAAGCTCCCTCTACACTGTCCCATCAAACACTCCCAGGGCAGGTACACGGGGTTAGATACAGAGTAAAGCTCCCTCTACACTGTCCCATCAAACACTCCCAGGGCAGGTACAGGGGGTTAGATACAGAGTAAAGCTCCCTCTACACTGTCCCATCAAACACTCCCAGGGTAGGTACAGGGGGTTAGATACAGAGTAAAGCTCCCTCTACACTGTCCCATCAAACACTCCCAGGGCAGGTACAGGGGGTTAGATACAGAGTAAAGCACCCTCTACACTGTCCCATCAAACACTCCCAGGGCAGGTACAGGGGGTTAGATACAGAGTAAAGCTCCCTCTACACTGTCCCATCAAACACCCCCAGGGCAGGTACAGGGGGTTAGATACAGAGTAAAGCTCCCTCTACACTGTCCCATCAAACACTCCCAGGGCAGGTACAGGGGGTTAGATACAGAGTAAAGCACCCTCTACACTGTCCCATCAAACACTCCCAGGGCAGGTACAGGGGGGTTAGATACAGAGTAAGGTTCCCTCTACACTGTCCCATCAAACACTCCCAGGGCAGGTACATCACGGGTTAGATACAGAGTAAAGCTCCCTCTACACTGTCCCATCAAACACTCCCAGGGCAGGTACAGGGGGGTTAGATACAGAGTAAGGTTCCCTCTACACTGTCCCATCAAACACTCCCAGGGCAGGTACATCACGGGTTAGATACAGAGTAAAGCTCCCTCTACACTGTCCCATCAAACACTCCCAGGGCAGGTACAGGGGGGTTAGATACAGAGTAAAGCTCCCTCTACACTGTCCCATCAAACACTCCCAGGGCAGGTACAGGGGGGTTAGATACAGAGTAAGGTTCCCAGTGTGGCTACACGGGATCGAAGCAGGGACTGCCGAGCATCCTGGGATGTCCCTGTCTGTGCCTTCGAGAAGATTCTTCAGAGAAATGAGTCGCAGGTTTAATGTTTTAATTGCGTGTGACGCGGATTCCGGTTGGGGTGACAGGAGGTTTCTGTGAGGAGACAGGCGTCCCTTCTGTTTGTGTGGTGCTGGATTAGCAATTTCGAGCCTGACCCAGGGGAAGCAGAGCTTCCGAACAGGTGGCTTCGGCAGAAAACAGAGACACAAATAAAGAGAGAGAGACAACAAACAAATAGAAGGAAGTGCTGGAAATCTCAGTGGGTCAGGTTGCATCTGTGGAGAGAGAAACAGAGTCGCCCTGAAACGTTAACTCTGTTTCTCTCTCCACAGATGCTGTCTGAGCCGCTGAGTGTTTACAGCATTCTCTGTTTTTATTGCAGATGTCCAGCATCCACAGTATTTTGCTGTTGAGCAAAACGAGGTGATGTTTGGGGGAGCAACGCTGCCGTGGAAGGACGCAGGTTCACTCCATCGATCCCTGGGATGACAGAGCTCTCCTGAGGGGCGATTGAGCGGATTGGGCCTGTACTCACTGGAGTTTAGAAGAATGAGCGGTGATCTCATTCAGACTCTGAGGGGGATAGAGAATAGGTGCAGGAGCAGGCCATTCGGCCCTTCGAGCCTGCACCGCCATTCAATAAGATCATGGCTGATCATTCCCTCAGTACCCCTTTCCTGCTTTCTCTCCATACCCCTTGATCCCTTTAGCCGTAAGGGCCACATCTAACTCCCTTTTGAATATATCCAACGAACTGGCCCCAACAACTTTCAGAATACACTCAACGACTGAGCCTCCACAGCCCTCTGGGGCAGAGAATTCCAAAGATTCACCCCCCTCTGAGTGAAGAAATTCCTCCTCATCTCAGTCCTCAATGGCCGACCCCTTATCCTGAGACTGTGTGAGCCCTGGTTCTAGACTCCCCAGCCCGAGGGGAAACACCCTCCCTGCATCTACCCTGTCAATCCCTGTAAGAATGTTGTATGTTTCAATGAGATCACCTCTCATTCTTCTAAACTCCAGAGAATATCGGCCCAGTCTGCTCAATCTCTCCCCATAGGACAATCCCCCCATCCCAGGAATCAGTCTGGTGAACCTTCGCTGCACTCCCTCTGTGGCAAGTATATCCTTCCTTAGGTAAGGAGACCCAAACTGTGCACAATACTCCAGGTGTGGTCTCACCAGGGCCCGGTATAATCGCAGTAAGACGTCTTTACTCTTATACTCAAACCCTCCTGTAATAAAGGCCAACAGACCATTTGCTTTAATCAGTTGCTGTACCTGCAGGTTAACTTTCAGTGGTTTGTGTACAAGGACAGCCAGGTCCCTCTGAACACCGACATTTCACAATCTCTCACCGTTTAAAGAACACTCTGCTTTTCTATTGTTCCGACCAAAGTGGATAACTTCACATTTCTTCACATTATATTACCTTTGCCATGTTCTTGCCACTCACTTAGCCATGTCTAGAGAGTAGAGGTCTAGTCTACTCAATCTACTCAAACACAAAAAGTTAGTGTGCAGGTACAGCAAGTAGGCAAATGGAATGTTGGCCTTTATTGCAAAGGAGTATAAAAGTCGGGAAGTCCTGCTACAAATGTACAGGGTATTGGTGAGGCCACACCTGGAGAACTGCGTACAGTTCAGGTCTCCGTATTTAAAGAGGGATATACTTGCTTTGGAGGCTGTTCAGAGAAGGTTCACTCGGTTGATTCCTGAGATGAGGGGGTTGACTTAGGAAGAAAGGTTGAACAGGTTGGGCTTGTACTCTTTGGAGTTTAGAAGAATGAGAGGTGATCTTATTGCAACGTATAAGATCCTGAGGAGGGTTGATGGGGTGGATATAGAGAGGATATTTCCCCTCGTGGGGGAATCTAGAACTCGGGGGCATAGTTTCAGAATAAGAGGCCGCCCATTTAAAACTGAGATGAGGAGGAATTTCTTCTCTCAGAGGGTTGTAAATCTGCGGAATTCTCTGCCCCAGAGAGCTGTGGAGGCTGGGACATTGAATATATTTAAGGTGGAGATAGACAGATTTTTGAGCAGTAAGGGAGTGAAGGGTTATGGGGAGCGGGCGGGGAAGTGGAGCTGAGGGGCCGAATGGCTGACTCCTGCTCCTAATTCTGATGTAATCTCCCCTCGTAGGCCTTTTATTCTGGTTTCAACCCTTGCTGCTATTGTGTATGTAGGCACCGTTGGTCATGACTCCACGAGGCAGGGTACGGTACTCAAACTGTGTAGACTGTAGTCCTTTATTTGCAGCTCCTCGAGTGAGGACACCAAGAGGTGAGCTCCCTTTTATACTGGGTTACCTGCTGTGTGCAGGTGACCCTTAGGTCTCCAGCAGCAGCGCCCTCTGGTGTGCAGGTAAGGTGTGTACAGGGTGAAGGTACATTCAGTGTTACAGTACATTGTATAACAATACAAGCATGCATACATAACAGCTGTCGTCTCACACCCGGCCCCGGTCTGTAAAACGGAGGACACTCACCGATCCAGCCGCCCCTTTCCCCGATCAGGCACTTACCAGGCAGCGGAGTGCCTCCTCACGCACGTAGGCGCGCACGGGCGAGCTCCTGGGCAGCAGTGCCATCTCTGCGACTGCCATCTTCGCCAGCAGGGCAGCGCAGGCCTGCGTGAAGAGAATCCGGAGATCCGCTTCCCTACAGAGCGACACAAACATTAAACACAGGCAGTGTGGCCCCCTCCCCATCTCCTCTCCGCCCAGGGTGCAGGGCAGTTTCGGCGGCCTCCGGTAACTCAGCGAAGCCACTGCGTTTGATGAACCAGTCCCCACGGGCGTCCGTCACGGGATGGGACGGGATGGGCAGATCGTGGCCAGCATTACTCACAAACCTCGCGCCATGTGGCTCAGTGGGTAGCTCTCGCTCTCACTCTCTTGCCTTTGAGTCGCAAGGTCGTGGGTTCAAGTCCCACTCCAGAGACTTAAGCATAAAAATCCAGGCTGACACTCACAGTACTGAGGGAGCGCCGCACTGTCGGAGGGGTGGTACTGAGGGAGCGCCGCACTGTCGGAGGGGCGGTACTGAGGGAGCGCCGCACTGTCGGAGGGGCAGTACTGAGGGAGCGCCGCACTGTCGGAGGGGCGGTACTGAGGGAGTGCCGCACTGTCGGAGGGGCAGTACTGAGGGAGTGCCGCACTGTCGGAGGGGCAGTACTGAGGGAGTGCCGCACTGTCGGAGGGGCGGTACTGAGGGAGTGCCACACTGTCGGTGGGGCGGTACTGAGGGAGTGCTGCACTGTCGGAGGGGCAGTACTGAGGGAGTGCCGCACTGTCGGAGGGGCGGTACTGAGGGAGTGCCGCACTGTCGGAGGGGCGGTACTGAGGGAGTGCCGCACTGGCGGAGGGGCAGTACTGAGGGAGCGCCGCATTGTCGGAGGGGCGGTACTGAGGGAGTGCCGCACTGTCGGAGGGGCGGTACTGAGGGAGTGCCGCACTGTCGGAGGGGCAGTACTGAGGGAGTGCCGCACTGTCGGAGGTGCCGTCTGTCGGATGAGACGTTAAACCGAGACCCCGTCTGCCCTCTCGGGTGGATGTAAAAGATCCCGGGGCCACTATTGGAAGAAGAGCAGGGGGAGTTCTCCCCGGTGTCCTGGGGCCAATATTTATCCCTCAACCAACATCACTAAAACAGATGATCTGGGTCATTATCACATTGCTGTGTGTGGGATCTTGCTGTGCGCAAATTGGCGTTTCCCACATTACAACAGTGAGCACACTCCGAAAAATACTTCATTGGCTGTGAAGCGCTTTGGGACGTCCGGTGGCCGTGAAAGGCGCTACATAAATGCAAGTAAATGGGTGTTTGGGTACGGGAAGAATTCCCGGATACGAGATGGCCTAAATTAACGGGCTAATACCGGTGTAAAAGCAGCTGAACGTCAGAGACAATGAGATAAGCTTGCGCCTGCTGATATCAGCAGCGATTCCCAACTCTTCTCTGGGGGACACCTACCCGAGATGGAGCAGAAACGCGCTGGGAATGGCTTCCAGCAGTGAATCCGTGATCTGGCTCGAAGCCCCTGCCTGGACCCCCCCGAGCTTGGTCTTGAGTGTCTTTGCCGCACAGGCCAACTGGAGGAACCAAACAAAAGTAGTGCGATTACATCCAGTGAGGGCATTAAACCAGGTAACTCGCCAAGGCTTCTTCGGCAGCACCTCCCAAACCCGCGACCTCTACCCCCTAGAAGGACAAGGGCAGCAGGTCCATGGGAACACCACCACCTCCACGTTCCCCTCCCAGTCATACACCATCCCCACTTGGAAATATATCGGCCGTTCCTTCATCGTCGCTGGGTCACAATCCTGGAACTCCCTCCCTAACAGCACTGTGGGAGCACCTTCACCACACGGACTGCAGCGGTTCAAGGCGGCGGCTCACCACCACCTTCTCAAGGGGCAATTAGGGATGGGCAATAAATGCCGGCCATGCCAGCGACGCCCACATCGCGTAAATAGAAAATAGGACAACTCACAGCAGCATTACCACTGGCACCATTACCTGCTCTGAGAGGCCAATTGGCACCAAACCATTCATTCACCCAGTTAACCATTTGCTGTTTATTTTATCATCAATGAGGTTTTCCTTTAGACCCTCAAGTTGTGGGATGGAAAATAGAAGTCGGT
Organism: Pristiophorus japonicus; assembly: GCF_044704955.1. Lineage (NCBI taxonomy): Eukaryota > Metazoa > Chordata > Chondrichthyes > Pristiophoridae > Pristiophorus > Pristiophorus japonicus. Next base: position 2,146,179 of record NC_092006.1, read on the forward strand.
CCATTTCGGTCCCCAGGGCAGGTACAGCACGGGTTAGATACACAGTAAAGCTCCCTCTACACTGTCCCATCAAACACTTCCAGGGCAGGTACAGGGGGTTAGATACAGAGTAAAGCTCCCTCTACACTGTCCCATCAAACACTCCTAGGGAAGGTACAGCACGGGGTTAGATACAGAGTAAAGCTCCCTCTACACTGTCCCATCAAACACTCCCAGGGCAGGTACAGGGGGTTAGATACAGAGTAAAGCTCCCTCTACACTGTCCCATCAAACACTCCTAGGGAAGGTACAGCACGGGGTTAGATACAGAGTAAAGCTCCCTCTACACTGTCCCATCAAACACTCCCAGGGCAGGTACAGGGGGTTAGATACAGAGTAAAGCTCCCTCTACACTGTCCCATCAAACACTTCCAGGGCAAGTACAGCGGGTTAGATACAGAGTAAAGCTCCCTCTACACTGTCCCATCAAACACTCCCAGGGCAGGTACAGCACGGGGTTAGATACAGAGTAAAGCTCCCTCTACACTGTCCCATCAAACACTCCCAGGGCAGGTACAGGGGGTTAGATACAGAGTAAAGCTCCCTCTACACTGTCCCATCAAACATTCCCAGGGCAGGTACAGGGGGTTAGATACAGAGTAAAGCTCCCTCTACACTGTCCCATCAAACACTCCCAGGGCAGGTACAGGGGGTTAGATACAGAGTAAAGCTCCCTCTGCACTGTTCCATCAAACACTCCTAGGGCAGGTACAGCACGAGGTTAGATACAGAGTAAAGCTCCATCTACACTGTCCCATCAAACACTCCCAGGGCAAGTACAGCACAGGGTTAGATACAGAGTAAAGCTCCCTCTACACTGTCCCATCAAATACTCCCAGGGCAGGTACAGCACGGGGTTAGATACAGAGTAAAGCTCCCTCTACACTGTCCCATCAAACACTCCCAGGGCAGGTACAGCACGGGGTTAGATACAGAGTAAAGCTCCCTCTACACTGTCCCATCAAACACTCCCAGGGCAGGTACAGCACGAGGTTAGATACAGAGTAAAGCTCCCTCTACATTGTCCCATCAAACACTCCCAGGGCAGGTACAGCACGGGGTTAGATACAGAGTAAAGCTCCCTCTACACTGTCCCATCAAACACTCCCAGGGCAGGTACAGGGGGTTAGATACAGAGTAAAGCTCCCTCTACACTGTCCCATCAAACACTCCCAGGGCAGGTACAGGGGGTTAGATACAGAGTAAAGCTCCCTCTACACTGTCCCATCAAACACTCCCAGGGCAGGTACAGCGGGTTAGATAGAGAGAGGATGAAAAGAGGGAGAGAGGGAGAGACAAAGAGGATGAAGAGAGTGAGAGAGAGACTGAGAGAGAGTGGAGAATGGGAGCGGATGGAGAGGGAGAGAGAGTGAGAGACAGAGAGGATGGAGAGAGTGAGAGTGTAAGAGAGGGAGAGAGAGTGAAAGAGAATGGAGAGAGAGAGGATGGAGAGAGTGAGAGAGGATGGAGAGAGGTAGATAGTAAGCGAGGGAGAGGATGGAGAGAGTGTGTAAGAGAGAGAGGATGGAGAGAGGTAGAGTGTAAGAGAGAGAGGATGGAGAGAGTGAGAGACGATGGAGAGAGTGTGTAAGAGAGAGAGGTAGAGTGTAAGAGAGAGATAGGATGGAGAGAGTGTGTAAGAGAGAGAGGATGGAGAGAGGTAGAGTGTAAGAGAGAGAGAGAGGATGGAGAGAGTGAGAGAGGATGGAGAGAGTGTGTAAGAGAGAGAGGATGGAGAGAGGTAGAGTGTAAGCGAGGGAGAGGATGGAGAGAGTGAGAGAGAGCGAGATTGAGAGCAGAGTTGCCGGGTCTGTGAGCCAGTGAGGCGGTACCTGCGTTCTGGAGAGCCAGCTGGAGTTATTTGCGAGACTCTTTCCGATCTGCAGCACGAACTGGTCTCCATACTCCTTGATCATCTCACAGGTCACCCCCTGGATCAGGGGCCACGGCTGCCTGCGGAGTTCAAACCACCAGCTTAGCCTGCGTCATTCCCCAAACCCAACACCGTCCCGCCCACCTCCCCCATTCGCACCTGAAACTGGTCCCCACAGCAGTTCTCCTGAAATGAGCTACTTCATGGGAGCAGAACAGAGAGGGTTATAACCATCGGGGAAGGCTGACCACGCCGGACTACTTTCTCTGGGGGGGGGGGGTGACCTGATCGAGGTCTTTGAAATTATGAAGGGGTTCGATAGGGTAGATGTAGAGAAGATGTTTCCCCTTGTGGGGGAGACTAGAACCAGGGGCCATCAATATCAGACAGTCACTAATAAACCCAACGGGGAATTCAGGAGAAACTTCTTTACCCAGAGAGCGGTGAGAATGTGGAACTCGCTGCCACAGGGAGGGGTTGAGGTGAATAGTATCGATATATTTAAGGGGAAGCTGGATAAACACACAAGGGAGAAAGGAATAGAAGGATGTGGTGATGGGGTGAGATGGAGAGGGGTGGGAGGGGGCTGGTGTGGAACATAAACCCCGGCACGGAGCGATGGGCCGAATGGCCTGTGTCCGTGCTGTACAGTCCGTGTAATTCTCTACATATACATATATATTTCCAAACATATACACAAACACACACCTATACACGCATGTACAAACTCACACACACACACACTCTCTCACACTCACTCACACACTCTCACTCACATACACACACTCACACACACACAAACACACTCACACACACTCATACACAAAGACTCACACTCACAAACACACTCTCACTCACACACACACTCTCACTCACATACACCCACTCACACACACTCTCACACTCACATACACACAAGCTCTCACTCACACACACACACACACACTCTCACTCACACACACACCATCACACACACTCACTCTCACTCACATACACACACACACACACACACCATCACTCACACACACACTCTCACTCACATACACACACACACACACACTCTCACTCACACACACACACACACACACACCATCACTCACACACACACTCTCACTCACATACACACACACACACACTCTCACTCACATACACACTCACTCACATACACACACTCACATACACACACACTCACTCACACACACTCCCTCTCACTCACATACACACTCACTCACATACACACACACACACACACACTCACTCACACACACTCACTCTCACTCACATACACACTCACTCACATACACACACTCACATACACACACACACACTCTCACTCTCACTCACATACACACACACACACATACACACACACACACCATCACTCACACACACACACTCACTTACACACACACACACACACACACTCTCAGTCTCACTCACATACACACACACACACACACACACACACACACTCACACCCACGAAGATAAATCCAGGCACGGACATTGACAGCCACACTGGTAGAGTTATCTTTACCTGAGTTCGTTGATCGGCAGGGACCCATTCGTACTGAGAGACTGGCACAGATACAGCGCCTAAACCGAGCAGGAGAAAGTGAGAGTCTCAGACAGAAAGCAGAGATTGGTTATCGCCGGGCAGCCACGCTGCTCGGTGCAACATGTCGGATGTTCACCGTTGCTCCGAACGAGCTTCACACGACAAATTATTTTGAGGGCTGCTACATCGGCAGAGGCCGTGGGTACGTTTTTTTACACAGCGTGATCCCACAAAGAACCCCGGAATGAACGACGTTTCTTGATGCCTGATCAGCAGGGCAGCACCTCCGACAGTGCGGCACTCCCACCAGCCAATTCCGTGTGCCCAACGCAGAGGAAGCAGCAGTCCGACGGAGATTCACCCCAAGGCCCCCTGTCGAGAGAAATGTTTCCTTCCTTTTTTTTTTTAGGGGTTGCGTAGCCCCTTTGAGGGAACATTGGTCGAGAGGCATTGCCAGACCGGGAGCCAATGTTTTAAAAAAATATTTATTTCTGGGATGTGGGCGTCGCTGACAAGGCCGGCATTTATTGCCCGTCCCTAATCGCCCCTCGAGAAGGTGGTGGTGAGCCGCCTTCTTGAACCGCTGCAGTCCGTGTGGTGAAGGTGCTCCCACAGTGCTGTTAGGGAGGGAGTTCCGGGACTCCCTGACTTGTGCCTTGCAGATGGTGGGAAGGCTTTGGGGAGTCAGGAGGTGAGACACTGGCCACAGAATACCCAGCCTCTGACCCGCTCTTGTGGTCACAGTATTTCTGTGACTGGCCCAGTTAAGTTTCTGGTCTATGGTGACCCCCGGGATATTGCTGGTGGGGGATTCAGCGACAGTAATGCCGTTGAATGTCAAGGGGAGATGGTCAGGCTCTCTACTATTGGATATAGTCATTCACGCCACACAAGTGCCAGGCAATGTTACTTGCCACTGATCAGCCCAAGCCTGAATGTTGTCCAGGTCTTGCTGCATGTGGGCACGGACTGCTCCATTATCTGAGGAGTTGTGAATGGAACTGAACACTGTGCAGGCATCAGTGAACATCCCCACTTCTGACCTTATGATGGAGGGAAGGTCATTGATGAAGCAGCTGAAGATGTTTGGGCCTAGGACACTGCCCTGAGGAACTCCTGCAGCGATGTCCTGGGGCTGAGATGATTGGCCTCCAACCACCGCAACCATCTTCCTTTGTGCCGGGTATGACTCCGGTCAGTGGAGAGTTTTCTCCCCGATTCCCACTGACTTCAGTTTTATTGGGGCTCCTTGATGCCACACTCGGTCAAATGCTGCAGTGATGTCGAGGGCAGTCACTCTCACCTCCCCTCTGGAATTCACCTCGTGTCCATTTTAGGACAAAGGCTGTAATGAGGACTGGAGCCGAGAGTGGCCCTGGCGGAGCCCAAACTGGACATCAGTGAGCATGTAGGTCAGCGAGCACAGGGGCGGGGTGGGTGGGGGTGATGGGCCGAATGGCCTCCTCCTGTGCTGTAAATCTCTATGATTCTATGCGCAGAGTTTTGGATGGGCTGAAGTTTACGGAGGGTGGAAGGCGAGTGTTGGAATAGTCGGAGCGAGAAGTTACAAAGGTACGGATGGTGTGAGGCCGGGACGGAAACAGCCGATGTACGGGAGCCTCACTCACCTGTCCTCTATTCCACAGTTTCTCCTTCACCTCCTGTATGCTTCTGATGTCGGCTGTCTGGATGACATAGAGGGGCAGCTCGGTGATTAACGAGCCGGGGAGAGACTCGATGGCGACGGTGCTGTTCACACCTTGTAGAATCTGCGTTTCGAAAACAGAGAATTGAGGCAGAGTTCCCATGGAATGGGCACAAACGCTCAATGCAAGGATCTCTGCCCTCCTCCAATTCTGGCCTCTTGCCCATCCCCCGATTTCCATCGCTCCACCATCGGTGGCCGTGCCTTCAGCTGCCTGGGCCCCAAGCTCTAGAACTCCCTCCTTAAACCTCTCCGCCTCTCTCCCCCTTTAAGACGTTCCTTAAAACCTCCCTCTTTGACCCAGCTTTTGGTCTCCTGTCCCTAATATCTCCCCATGTGGCTCGGGGTCAGATTTTGTCTGACTTACGCCCTTGTGAAGTGCCGCGGGACATTTTACTACGATAAAGGCGCTATATAAATACAAGTTATTGTTGTATCTAACTTGTGCTGTACCTGCCCTGGGAGTGTTTGATGGGACAGTGTAGAGGGAGCTTTACTCAGTATCTAACCCCCTGTACCTGCCCTGGGAGTGGTTGATGGGACAGTGTAGAGGGAGCTTTACTCTGTATCTAACCCCCTGTACCTGCCCTGGGAGTGTTTGATGGGACAGTGTAGAGGGAGCTTTACTCAGTATCTAACCCCCTGTACCTGCCCTGGGAGTGTTTGATGGGACAGTGTAGAGGGAGCTTTACTCTGTATCTAACCCCGTGCTGTACCTGCCCTGGGAGTGTTTGATGGGGACAGTGTAGAGGGAGCTTTACTCTGTATCTAACCCCATGCTGTACCTGCCCTGGGAGTGTTTGATGGGACAGTGTAGAGGGAGCTTTACTCTGTATCTAACCCCCTGTACCTGCCCTGGGAGTGTTTGATGGGACAGTGTAGAGGGAGCTTTACTCTGTATCTAACCCCCTGTACCTGCCTTGGGAGTGTTTGATGGGACAGTGTAGAGGGAGCTTTACTCTGTATCTAACCCCGTGCTGTACCTGCCCTGGGAGTGTTTGATGGGACAGTGTAGAGGGTAAATGGTTTATATTTTACCGTAGCCACGATGGTCTTTCTCTGGAAGGTCGACAGTTTGCTCGCTTGCTCCTCTAGCCCGGCCTGGACAGCCTGTAGTAGCTGCTCTGCACTCAGATTGCGCAGGATGTTGCTGGGAACCCCTTTGATGAGGCTTCCGATCTTCATTAAATCCCGACTCGAGGAGATCTGTCGGAGTGATAAGACAGTGTAATGTATTTGCTTCATGGGTTTTTGGCTTAAGGATTCATAGCAACACATTGCTATTACGAACTAGTTGGTTTATTAGCGAAAGGTTTAACAATCACACTACACATTACCGGTTCATCCACCAGGCTCACAACCACCTGCCCCATCGTGGATCCCCTGAACCCAACTGGCTGGGGTTTTATTGAGTCTTGTGAACATCACGTGACTGGCTAAGCCCCTCCCAACTCAACAACTCGACCAACCGGTGAGCATCCTCACAGGGGTGTACATTACAGAGAGAGAGGGAGCAGTGGGGAAGACAGAGGGATGAGGAAGCAAACACACGGACTGTACAGCACAGACACAGGCCATTCGGCCCATCACTCCGTGCCGGGGTTTATGCTCCAACCAGCTCCCTCCCACCCCTCTCCATCTCACCCCATCACCACATCCTTCTATTCCTTTCTCCTCCATGTGTTTATCCAGCCTCCCCTTAAATACATCGATACTATTCGCTTCAACCCCTCCCTGTGGCAGCGAGTTCCACATTCTCACCGCTCTCTGGGTAAAGCAGTTTCTCCTGAATTCCCCATTGGATTTTTTCTTGACCGTCTTATATTGATGGCCCCTAGTTCTGGTCTCCCCCACAAGTGGAAACATCCGTCGCCCCTATTGAACACTTTCATAATCTTAAAGACCTCTACCACGTCACCCCTCAGCCTTATTCGTTTCTAAAGAAAAGAATCCCAGCCTGTTCAGTCTCACATCACCTGAGTGTCTGAAACACACCTGCAGGATTGTGAGTGTCTGCACGCACCGAATGAGGAATGTACCCAGTGAGGGTCTCTGTTATAGAATGCAAATCCCACGTCCAACTCTCCCGCCTCGGAGTCAGAGGTTCGTGGGTCCGACTCCCCACTCCAGGGATTGAGCCCATAATCCAGGCCGATACTCCCAGTGCAGTACTGAGGGAGCGCCGCACTGTCGGAGGGGCAGTACTGAGGGAGTGCCGCACTGTCGGAGGGGCGGTACTGAGGGAGCGCCGCACTGTCGGAGGGGCAGTACTGAGGGAGCGCCGCACTGTCGGAGGGGCAGTACTGAGGGAGCGCCGCACTGTCGGAGGGGCAGTACTGAGGGAGTGCCGCACTGTCGGAGGGGCAGTACTGAGGGAGTGCCGCACTGTCGGAGGGGCAGTACTAAGGGAGTGCCGCACTGTCGGAGGGGCGGTACTGAGGGAGCGCCGCACTGTCGGAGGGGCGGTACTGAGGGAACGCCGCACTGTCAGAGGGGCGGTACTGAGGGAGCGCCGCACTGTCAGAGGGGCGGTACTGAGGGAGCGCCGCACTGTCGGAGGGGCAGTACTGAGGGAGCGCCGCACTGTCGGAGGGGCAGTACTGAGGGAGTGCCGCACTGTCGGAGGGGCAGTACTGAGGGAGTGCCACACTGTTGGAGGGACAGTACTGAGGGAGCACCGTACTGTCGGAGGGGCAGTACTGAGGGAGCGCTGCACTGTCGGAGGGGCAGTACTGAGGGAGTGCCGCACTGTCGGAGGGGCAGTACTGAGGGAGCGCCGCACTGTCGGAGGGGCGGTACTGAGGGAGCGCCGCACTGTCGGAGGGGCGGTACTGAGGGAGCGCCGCACTGTCGGAGGGGCAGTACTGAGGGAGCGCCGCACTGTCGGAGGGGCAGTGCTGAGGGAGCGCCGCACTGTCGGAGGAGCAGTGCTGAGGGAGTGCCGCACTGTCGGAGGAGCAGTGCTCAGGGAGCGCCGCACTGTCGGAGGAGTAGTGCTGAGGGAGCGCCGCACTGTCGGAGGGGCAGTGCTGAGGGAGTGCCGCACTGTCGGAGGGGCAGTGCTGAGGGGGTGCCACACTGTCGGAGGGGCGTTACTGAGGGAGCGCCGCACTGTCAGAGGGGCGGTACTGAGGGAGCGCCACACTGTCAGAGGGGCAGTACTGAGGGAGCGCCGCACTGTCGGAGGGGCGGTACTGAGGGAGCGCCGCACTGTCGGAGGGGCAGTACTGAGGGAGCGCCGCACTGTTGGAGGTGCCGTCTGTCGGATGAGACGTTAAACCGAGGCCCCGTCTGCCCTCTCGGGTGGATGTAAAAGATCCCGGGGCCACTATTGGAAGAAGAGCAGGGGGAGTTCTCCCCGGTGTCCTGGGACCAATATTTATCCCTCGACCAACATCACTAAAACAGATGATCCGGGTCATTATCACATTGAGCTGCTGCGTTTCCCACAGTACAACAGTGAGCACACTCCAAAAAAGTGTTTCACTGGATGTAAAGCGCTTTGGGATGTCCTGAAGTGGTGAAAAGAAAGTCTTTGTTTCAAAAGTCTCCTGCTTAGTCTCCCTCTCCGCAGTTCGCGTTGCGATCAATTAATATAGTCAGTGCCCGGCCCAATGGCTGCATGAGCGACCTTTGACTCCTCACCTGTCCTCCGGCCTTTAGGAACTTCCTGATCAGCAGCCTGGTCTGACCGCCCGACCACCACAGCCCTTGGCCCAGCTGGGAGATGCTGTTGCGGATGTCCCGGTCGCTGATGTTGGCCAGCTGGCTGCTGGAGAGGGCCGAGGCTGCGATGCCCAGGTCTCTGAGCATCTGTCCGTCCACGGGAATCCCGGGCCCCAACGCCTGCACCAGCATCGTCACACTCTGCAATCCAACAACACCACATCAAGGCAAGCCGCCACTCCCTCCCTCACCGCGTGTACCCCCTCCCTCACCGCGTGTACCCCCTCCCTCACCGCGTGTACCCCCTCCCTCACCGCGTGTACCCCCTCCCTCACCGCGTGTACCCCCTCCCTATCTCTGTAACCCCCTACACCCCTCCCTATCCCTGCAACCCCCTACACCCCTCCCTATCCCTGTAACCCCCTACACCCCTCCCTATCCCTGTAACCCCCTACACCCCTCCCTATCCCTGTAACCCCCTACACCCCTCCCTATCCCTGTAACCCCCTACACCCCTCCCTATCCCTGCAACCCCCTACACCCCTCCCTATCCCTGTAACCCCCTACACCCCTCCCTATCCCTGTAACCCCCTACACCCCTCCCTATCCCTGTAACCCCCTACACCCCTCCCTATCCCTGTAACCCCCTACACCCCTCCCTATCCCTGTAACCCCCTACACCCCTCCCTATCCCTGCAACCCCCTACACCCCTCCCTATCCCTGTAACCCTCTACACCCCTCCCTATCCCTGTAACCCTCTACACCCCTCCCTATCCCTGTAACCCTCTACACCCCTCCCTATCCCTGTAACCCCCTACACCCCTCCCTATCCCTGTAACCCCCTACACCCCTCCCTATCCCTGTAACCCCCTACACCCCTCCCTATCCCTGCAACCCCCTACACCCCTCCCTATCCCTGTAACCCTCTACACCCCTCCCTATCCCTGTAACCCTCTACACCCCTCCCTATCCCTGTAACCCTCTACACCCCTCCCTATCCCTGTAACCCCCTACACCCCTCCCTATCCCTGTAACCCCCTACAACCCTCCCTATCCCTGTAACCCCCTACACCCCTCCCTATCCCTGTAACCCCCTACACCCCTCCCTATCCCTGTAACCCCCTACACCCCTCCCTATTCCTGTAACCCCCTCCAGCCCCTACACCTCTCCCTATCCCTGTAACCCCCTCCAGTCCCTACACCCCTCCCTATCCCTGTAACCCCCTACACCCCTCCCTATCCCTGTAACCCCCTACACCGCTCCCTATTCCTGTAACCCCCTCCAGCCCCTACACCTCTCCCTATCCCTGTAACCCCCTCCAGTCCCTACACCCCTCCCTATCTCTGTAAGCCCCTCCAGCCCCTACACCCCTCCCTATCCCTGTAACCCCCTCCAGCCCCTACACCCCTCCCTATCCCTGTAACCTCCTCCAGCCCCTACATCCCTCCCTATCTCTGTAACCTCCTCCAGCCGCTACACCCCTCCCTATCTCTGTAACCTCCTCCAGCCCCTACACCCCTCCCTATCTCTGTAAGCCCCTCCAGCCCCTACACCCCTCCCTATTTCTCTAACCTCCTCCAGACCTACAACCTTCCCTATCTTACGGCATTTCAAGTGCATATCCAAGTACTTTTGAAATGTGATGAGAGTTTATACACCACAATAAGGTCTCCCCTCAGCCTCCTTTGTTCCAAAGAAAACAACCCCAGCCTATCCAATCATTCCTCATAGCTAAAATTCTCCAGTCCAGGCAACATCCTCATACATCCTTGGTAATCTCCTCTATACCCTTTTCTACTTTTTGATTTTCATAGCAAAGATCTTTTCTCTCTACATCTCAATTAGGTCAGCCCTCAGCCTTCTTTTATCCAGAGGAAAGAGACCCAGCCTGTTCATCCTTTCCTGATACGTATCCCCTCGCATTTCTGGCAGCATGCTTGTAAGTCTCTGCACCCTCTCCAGTGCCTTTATACCCTTTTTATAATACGACGACCAGAACTGTGCACAGTACTCCAAGTGTGGTCTAACCAAGGGTTGATACAGGTTTAGCATAACTTCCCTACTTTTCAATCCTATCCCTCTGGAAATAAACCCTAGTTCCTGGTTTGCTTTTTTATGGCCTTGCTAACCAGTGTTGCAACATTTAGCGATTTGAGTATTTGTATCCGAGATCCCTTTGTTCCACTACCCCACATAGACTCTCTCCCTCCCAGTAATAAGTGACCTCCCTATTCTTCCTCCCAAAATGTAACACCTGACATGTATCTGTGTTGAACTACTGTCTTGATCCTGTCCCTTATTATCAGGGCAAATCCTCCTCCTTTTCCATTTGACTTCGTTAAAGGCGCTGGATAAATACGAGTTAGAACATAAGAACATAAGAATTAGGAGCAGGAGTCGACCATTCGGCCCCTCGAGCCGGCTCCGCCATTCAATCAGATCATGGCTGATCTTCTACCTCAACTCCTGTTTCCCACTCAATCCCCATATCCCTCGATTCCCCGAGAGTCCAAAAATCTATCGATCTCAGCCTTGAATACACTCAACGACTGAGCCTCCACAGCCCTCTGGGGCAGAGAATTCCAGAGATTCACCACCCTCTGAGTGAAGAAATTCCTCCTAAATGGCCGAGCCCTTATCCTGAGACCGTATGACCCCTGGTTCTAGACTCCCCAGCCCGGGGGGAAACACCCTTCCTGCATCCACCCTGTCAATCCCCCTCGGAATCTTGTATGTTTCAATCAGATCACTGATCATTCTTCTAAACTCCAGAGAGTACAGGCCCATTCTACACAATCTCTCCTCATAGGACCATCCTCTCAGGCCAGGGATCAGTCTGCTGAACCTTCGTTGCACCGCCTCCAAGGCAAGTATATCCTTCCTTAGATAAGGAGACGGAGACTGTGCGCAGTACTCCAGGTGTGTGTTTCTGTAGTTTCTGTGTGTTGTGATAGTCTTGGCACAATTTGGAGCCACGGTTACTGTTATGTATGTAAACATTGTAACTGTGCAAGACTTGCCAGCAGAGGGCGCAACTGTTGGAGGCCCAAGGGTCACCTGCACACCTCGTGCGAGGGAGTATAAAAGGTTGTCTGCCATGCTGCTCAGGCACTCTGGTTATATGAAAGAGACTAAGGTCACATCAGTTTTTGCTCACGGTACTCAGTCTTGTGGAGTTCATCTATACGTAACAGTTACCCACCAAACAACACTTCACAACTGGGCTCTGTCAGTAGCCTGGCATGGCCCAACACGCTATATAAATGCCAGTCCTTGTTTTCCTTCAAGACTTTGCCATGATTGAGTGGTATTATTGTTTCACCTTGAGCACTTCCTTGTTCCTGCAAGACCTCAGGAGCCTTAAAAGCGCAGACGCATTGTCTTTGCCAAACGAGGCCGCGTCGTCATAGTAACAGGCCAGCGCTCCCAAGCTGCAACACAAGAACACAGGATCAGAGCTCGAAACCCAATCCCGGCCTACTCCCCTGGGTGTTCCAGTTTAATTGTGCCCTTGGCCCCTCTTCCCGTGCCGTGCCAACAATGGGCAACCACTACCGGCAGTGAATACTTGCCGCGGGTACTGCCCAGTCCCTTACCAGCCATTCTTAACTACTCTCACTCTCTCTCTCTCTCGCCTCCAAGTCTTAAGGTTGTGGGTTCCAGCCCCACTCCAGAGACTCGAGCACAGAATCCAGGCTGACACTCCCAGTGTAGTGCTGTGGGAGCACCGCACTGTCGGAGGGGTGATACTGAGGGAGCACCGTACTGTCTGAGGGAGCACCGTACTGTCGGAGGGGCAGTACTGAGGGAGCACTGTAATGTCTGAGGGAGCACCGTACTGTCGGAGGGGCAGTACTGAGGGAGCACTGTAATGTCAGAGGGGCAGGAGTGAGGGAGCGCTGCACTGTCAGAGGGGCAGGAGTGAGGGAGCGCTGCACTGTCAGAGGGGCAGGAGTGAGGGAGCGCCACACTGTCGGAGGGGCAGTACTGAGGGAGTGCGGCACTGTCGAAGGGGCAGTACTGAGGGAGCACCGCACTGTCGGAGGGGCAGTACTGAGGGAGCGCCGCACTGTCGGAGGGGCAGTACTGAGGGAGCGCCGCACTGTTGGAGGGGCAGTGCTGAGGGAACGCCGCACTGTCGGAGGGGCAATACTGAGGGAACACCGCACTGTCGGAGGGGCAGTGCTGAGGGAGCGCCGCACTGTCGGAGGGGTAGTACTGAAGGAGCGCTGTGCTGTCGGAGGGGTAGTACCGAAGGAGCGCTGTGCTGTCGGAGGCCAGATGAAACGTTAAACCAATGCCGTGTCTGCCCTCTCGGGTGGATGTAAAAGATCCCGGGGCCACTATTGGAAGAAGAGCAGGGGGAGTTCTCCCCGGTGTCCTGGGGCTAATATTTATCCCTCAACCAACATCACTAAAAAAAACAGGCCATTTATCTCACTGCTTCTTGAGGGAGCTTGCACGGCATAAAGTACTTCATTGGCTGTAAAGCGCTATGGTACATCCTTGGGTAGCTCTATACCTACAACCTTCTTTTGCTCTTTCCTGAAAGCGCTGGACGGATCAGATGTCCGTGGCGAGGCTATTCGACCACGGGGTCCGCCATAACCCAGTTCAATCGGTTCCATAGCCGACTCCACACACACACAGGGGACTTCCAGCGAGGTGGGGCTGATGTGTGTGTGTGTGGGGGGGTGGGGCACCAGCCAGGAGTGGGGGTAAACCTCCCTAGCCCGGTGACCTCGAGCCTCCAAACCCGTGCTCCCACCCCACATCGCCCAAGGTGCTGCCGCTTACCGCAGGAAGTCCCCCAGCCCGGCGGGATTGATGCAGGAGCCCACCAGCAAGGAGAGGAGCCGCTTTGCCCGCTGGGGGTCGATGTCAAACATGCCGGAGGGCCCCCCGGGGAAACCCGAATCGTTGAGGAGCCGGCAGACCTGAGGAGCGGAAGAAAACAAGGGAGGGGGTCACAGCGCTGGTAAACTGGGAGAGAAGCATGCTCAGCGGGAGCCACACTCAACAAGCTCCTTTAAATATTACAACCCAACCTCTACTTCCGATAATACTGCATTTCATCACACGGTGAGATGTTAGTCCCAGGCCAGGTACAGCACGGGGTTAGATACAGAGTAAAGCTCCCTCTACACTGTCCCATCAAACACTCCCAGGGCAGGTACAGGGGGTTAGATACAGAGTAAAGCTCCCTCTACACTGTCCCATCAAACACTCCCAGGGCAGGTACAGGGGGTTAGATACAGAGTAAAGCTCCCTCTACACTGTCCCATCAAACACTCCCAGGGCAGGTACAGGGGGTTAGATACAGAGTAAAGCTCCCTCTACACTGTCCCATCAAACACTCCCAGGGCAGGTACAGGGGGTTAGATACAGAGTAAAGCTCCCTCTACACTGTCCCATCAAACACTCCCAGGGCAGGTACAGGGGGTTAGATACAGAGTAAAGCTCCCTCTACACTGTCCCATCAAACACTCCCAGGGCAGGTACAGCACGGGGTTAGATACAGAGTAAAGCTCCCTCTACACTGTCCCATCAAACACTCCCAGGGCAGGTACAGCACGGGGTTAGATACAGAGTAAAGCTCCCTCTACACTGTCCCATCAAACACTCCCAGGGCAGGGACAGCACGGGGTTAGATACAGAGTAAAGCTTCCTCTACACTGTCCCATCAAACACTCCCAGGGCAGGTACAGGGGGTTAGATACAGAGTAAAGCTCCCTCTGCACTGTCCCATCAAACACTCCCAGGGCAGGTACAGGGGGTTAGATACAGAGTAAAGCTCCCTCTACACTGTCCCATCAAACACTCCCAGGGCAGGTACAGGGGGTTAGATACAGAGTAAAGCTCCCTCTACACTGTCCCATCAAACACTCCCAGGGCAGGTACACGGGATTAGATACAGAGTAAAGCTCCCTCTACACTGTCCCATCAAACACTCCCAGGGCAGGTACAGGGGGTTAGATACAGAGTAAAGCTCCCTCTACACTGTCCCATCAAACACTCCCAGGGCAGGTACAGGGGGTTAGATACAGAGTAAAGCTCCCTCTACACTGTCCCATCAAACACTCCCAGGGCAGGTACAGCACGGGGTTAGATACAGAGTAAAGCTTCCTCTACACTGTCCCATCAAACACTCCCAGGGCAGGTACAGGGGGTTAGATACAGAGTAAAGCTCCCTCTGCACTGTCCCATCAAACACTCCCAGGGCAGGTACAGGGGGTTAGATACAGAGTAAAGCTCCCTCTACACTGTCCCATCAAACACTCCCAGGGCAGGTACAGGGGGTTAGATACAGAGTAAAGCTCCCTCTACACTGTCCCATCAAACACTCCCAGGGCAGGTACACGGGATTAGATACAGAGTAAAGCTCCCTCTACACTGTCCCATCAAACACTCCCAGGGCAGGTACAGGGGGTTAGATACAGGGTAAAGCTCCCTCTACACTGTCCCATCAAACACTCCCAGGGCAGGTACAGGGGGTTAGATATAGAGTAAAGCTCCCTCTACACTGTCCCATCAAACACTCCCAGGGCAGGTACAGCACGGGGTTAGATACAGAGTAAAGCTCCCTCTACACTGTCCCATCAAACACTCCCAGGGCAGGGACAGCACGGGGTTAGATACAGAGTAAAGCTTCCTCTACACTGTCCCATCAAACACTCCCAGGGCAGGTACACGGGGTTAGATACAGAGTAAAGCTCCCTCTACACTGTCCCATCAAACACTCCCAGGGCAGGTACAGGGGGTTAGATACAGAGTAAAGCTCCCTCTACACTGTCCCATCAAACACTCCCAGGGCAGGTACAGGGGGTTAGATACAGAGTAAAGCTCCCTCTACACTGTCCCCATCAAACACTCCCAGGGCAGGTACAGGGGGTTAGATACAGAGTAAAGCTCCCTCTACACTGTCCCATCAAACACTCCCAGGGCAGGTACAGGGGGTTAGATACAGAGTAAAGCTCCCTCTACACTGTCCCATCAAACACTCCCAGGGCAGGTACAGGGGGTTAGATACAGAGTAAAGCTCCCTCTACACTGTCCCCATCAAACACTCCCAGGGCAGGTACAGGGGGTTAGATACAGAGTAAAGCTCCCTCTACACTGTCCCATCAAACACTCCCAGGGCAGGTACAGGGGGTTAGATACAGAGTAAAGCTCCCTCTACACTGTCCCATCAAACACTCCCAGGGCAGGTACACGGGATTAGATACAGAGTAAAGCTCCCTCTACAGTGTCCCATCAAACACTCCCAGGGCAGGTACAGGGAGTTAGATACAGGGTAAAGCTCCCTCTACACTGTCCCATCAAACACTCCCAGGGCAGGTACAGGGGGTTAGATACAGGGTAAAGCTCCCTCTACACTGTCCCATCAAACACTCCCAGGGCAGGTACAACACGGGGTTAGATACAGAGTAAAACGCCTTTACAGTGATGGTTAAACCTACCTGTTGAGGGGTGACGTAAGAAAAGTCCTTGGGAGGTGCATCAATGAGGAACAGTCCCAGTATCGTCAGCGTATCATTTTTGATCCAGTTGCTGCTACAGTTAGCTGGAGAGGCAACAGTAAATATTTACTAGAATCACAGTGTGCACCGTCTACAAGATGCACCGCGGCAACTCGCCAAGGCTTCTTCGGCAGCACCTCCCAAACCCGCGACCTCTACCCCCTAGAAGGTCAAGGGCAGCAGGTCCATGGGAACACCACCACCTCCACGTTCCCCTCCCAGTCACACACCATCCCGACTGGGAAATATATCGGCCGTTCCTTCATCGTCGCTGGGTCACAATCCTGGAACTCCCTCCCTAACAGCACTGTGGGAGCACCTTCACCACACGGACTGCAGCGGTTCAAGAAGGAACTCACCACCACCTTCTCGAGGGGCAACTAGGGACGGGCAATAAACGCCAGCCTTGCCAACGACGCCACATCCCAGGAACAATTAAAAAATGTACCGATACTATTTGCCTCGACCCCTCCCTGTGGCAGCGAGTTCCACATTCTCACCGCTCTCTGGGTAAAGAGGTTTCTCCTGAATTCCCCATTGGGTTTATTGGTGACTGTCGTATATTGATGGCCCCTAGCTTTGGTCTTACTGCACAGAAGGAGGCCATTCAGCCCATCGAGCCCGTGCCGGCTCTTTGAAAGAGCGATACAAATAGTCCCCCACCTCCCTCTCCAAGTTCCCGTTCTCACCCCACAGCCCTGCATTTTTTTCTTTTTCCAGTATTTATCCAATTCCCGGTTTGAAAGTCACTATTGTATCTGCGCCCACCGCCCTTTCAGGCAGCGCGTTCCTGATCACAACATCTCGCTGCATTAATTGTTTTTTACAAGGCACAATTGGAGGAGGTTACAGAGATCGGGAGGGGTGTAGGGGCTGGAGGAGGTTACAGAGATAGGGAGGGGTGTAGGGCTGGAGGGGGTTACAGAGATAGGGAGGGGTGTAGGGGCTGGAGGGGGTTACAGAGATAGGGAGGGGTGTAGGGGCTGGAGGTGGTTACAGAGGGAGGGGTGTAGGGGGCTGGAGGAGGTTACAGAGGGAGGGGTGTAGGGGCTGAAGGGGGTTACAGAGATAGGGAGGGGTGTAGGGGCTGGAGGGGCTTACAGAGATAGGGAGGGGTGTAGGGGCTGGATGAGGTTACAGAGGGAGGGGTGTAGGGCAGGAGGGGGTTACAGAGATAGGGAGGGGGAGGGTGTAGGGCTGGAGGAGGTTACAGAGATAGGGAGGGGTGTATGGGGCTGGAGGAGGTTACAGAGATAGGGAGGGGTGTAGGGGCTGGAGGAGGTTAGAGAGATAGGGAGGGGTGTAGGGGCTGGAGGAGTTTACAGAGATAGGGAGGGGTGTAGGGGGCTGGAGGAGGTTACAGAGATAGGGAGGGGCGAGGGCCATGGAGGGATTTGTAAACAATAATGAGAATTTTGAAATCAAGTTGTTGCCGGACCGGTTGTCAATGTAGGTCAGTGAGCACAGGGGGTGATGGGTGAGTGGGACTGGGTGTGAGTTAGGACACGGGGCAGTGAGCACAGGGGGTGATGGGTGAGCGGGACTGGGTGCGAGTTAGGACACGGGGCAGTGAGCACAGGGGGCGATGGGTGAGCAGGACTTGGTGCGAGTTAGGACACGGGACAGTGAGCACAGGGGGTGATGGGTGAGCAGGACTCGGTGCGAGTTAGGACACGGGGCAGTGAGCACAGGGGGTGATGGGTGAGCAGGACTCAGTGCGAGTTAGGACACGGGGCAGTGAGCACAGGGGGTGATGGGTGAGCAGGACTCAGTGCGAGTTAGGACACGGGGCAGTGAGCACAGGGGGCGATGGGTGAGCAGGACTCGGTGCGAGTTAGGACACGGGGCAGTGAGCACAGGGGGTGATGGGTGAGTGGGACTCGGTGTGAGTTAGGACATGGGGCAGTGAGCACAGGGGGTGATGGGTGAGCAGGACTCGGTGCGAGTTAGGACACGGGGCACAGGGGGCGATGGGTGAGTGGGACTCGGTGTGAGTTAGGACATGGGGCAGTGAGCACAGGGGGTGATGGGTGAGCGGGACTCGGTGCGAGTTAGGACACGGGGCAGTGAGCACAGGGGGTGATGGGTGAGTGGTACTGGGTGCGAGTTAGGACACGGGGCAGTGAGCACAGGGGGTGATGGGTGAGCAGGACTCGGTGCGAGTTAGGACACGGGGCAGTGAGCACAGGGGGTGATGGGTGAGTGGGACTCGGTGTGAGTTAGGACACGGGGCAGTGAGCACAGGGGGTGATGGGTGAGTGGGACTCGGTGTGAGTTAGGACACGGGGCAGTGAGCACAGGGGGTGATGGGTGAGTGGGACTCGGTGTGAGTTAGGACACGGGGCAGTGAGCACAGGGGGTGATGGGTGAGTGGGACTCGGTGCGAGTTAGGACACGGGGCACAGGGGGCGATGGGTGAGTGGGACTGGGTGTGAGTTAGGACACGGGGCAGTGAGCACAGGGGGTGATGGGTGAGTGGGACTCGGTGTGAGTTAGGACACGGGGCAGTGAGCACAGGGGGTGATGGGTGAGTGGGACTCGGTGCGAGTTAGGACACGGGGCACAGGGGGCGATGGGTGAGTGGGACTCGGTGCGAGTTAGGACATGGGGACAGCAGAGCTTTGGATGAGCTGATGGTTACAGAGGGTGGAACGTGGGAAGCTATCCAGGAGAGCGTTGGAATGGGTGGGGTCTGGAGGTGGGGAGGACTGTGATGAGGGTTTCAGCAGCGGAGACGGGCGATGTTACGGAGGGGCAAACAGGCAGTCTTGGTGACGGAGCGGAATTGGGGGTCATAAGATCAGAAGAAATAGGAGCAGGAGTGGGCCATTCGGCCCCTCGAACCTGCACCGCCATTCAATAATATCGCGGCTGATCCGATCATGGACTCAGCTCCACTTTCCTGCCCGCTCCCCGTAACCCTTCACTCCCTTATCCTTCAAAAATCTCTATCTCCACCGTAAATATATTCAATGACCCAGTCTCCACAGCTCTCTGGGGCAGAGAATTCCACAGATTCACCACCCTCAGAGAGAAGAAATTCCTTCTCATCTCAGTCCTAAATGGGCGACCCCTTATTCTGAGACTATGTCCCCTAGTTCTAGATTCCCCCATGAGGGGAAACATCCTCTCTGCATCTACCCTGTCCAGCCCCCTCAGAATCTTATACGTTTCAATAAGATCCCCTCTCATTCTTCTAAACTCCAATTGGTACAGGCCCAACCTGCTCAACCTTTCGTCATAAGACAACCGCTTCATCCCAGCTGGAAAGACGCTCAAGGATTTCTGAGATTAGGTCAGTGTACGACAGCCTACCACTGGCGAGGTCGCTGGTCACGGCGGGATTGTTTCCGTTGCCCGACAGCCCCTCTGTCTCCGGCCGCTCCCGCTCTCCCGAGCACTGGACGGACGTCAAGCTTTCCTTCGCCCAGTTGAAGATGCCGGTTCGCAGGTCCCTGCGCAGCCCCTGGTAAATGAGGCCGAATCCCTTCATCCTGGGAGCGCGGCCGAGAGACAGAGAGAGAGAGAGCGAGAGAGAGAGAGGGAACAAAACACACTGCGTCACCCTCAGTCCCAATACCCCGAGAGCAATCACGCACAGAGCTGAATCCATCAGCACATCTTCTTCAATCATTGAGGACTATTGGAGTGTGCTCACTGTTGTATTGTGGGAAACGCCAATTTGCGCACAGCAAGCTCCCACACACAGCGATGTGATAATGACCCGGATCGTCTGTTTTAGTGATGTTGGTTGAGGGATAAATATTGGCCCCAGGACATCGGGGAGAACTCCCCCTGCTCTTCTTCCAAATAGTGGCCCCGGGATCTTTTACATCCACCCGAGAGGGCAGACGGGGCCTCAGTTTAACGTCTCACCCGAAAGACAGCACCTCCGCCAGTGCGGCACTCCCTCAGTACTGCCCCTCCGACAGTGCGGCGCTCCCTCAGTACTGGCCCTCCGACAGTGTGGCGCCCCCGATCACTACTGCGCTGGAGGTGTCAGCCTGGATTTTGTGCTCAAGTCTCTGGAACAAGGACATGTACCAACAACCTTCTGACTCAGAGGCAAGAGAGAGACAGAGAGACAGAGAGAGGGGGACAGAGAGAGACAGAGAGATGGAGAGAGAGAGAGAGAGACAGACAGACAGAAAGAGTGAGAGAGAGAGATAGAGCGAGAGACAGAGGGACGGAGAGAGAGACAGAGACAGGCAGACAGAGAGAGTGTGAGAGAGAGAGATAGAGAGAGACAGAGATGGAGAGAGAGAGAGACAGAGACAGAGATGGAGAGAGAGAGACAGGCAGACAGAGAGAGTGAGAGAGAGAGACAGAGAGCGAGGGGCAGAGAGATAGAGATGGAGAGAGAGAGAGACAGAGGCAGGCAGACAGATAGAGAGAGAGACAGAGAGAGATAGAGAGAGAGAGAGAGAGACAGTGAGAGAGAGACAGAGAGAGAGATAGAGAGAGAGAGATAGATAGAGAGAGAGAGAGAGAGACAGAGAGAAATAGAGAGAGAGAGAGAGACAGTGAGAGAGAGACAGAGAGAGAGAGACAGAGAGAGATAGAGAGAGAGACAGTGAGAGAGAGACAGAGAGAGAGAGACAGAGAGAGAGAGACAGAGAGAGACAGTGAGAGAGAGACAGAGAGAGAGAGAGACAGAGAGAAATAGAGAGAGAGAGAGAGACAGTGAGAGAGAGACAGAGAGAGAGAGACAGTGAGAGAGAGACAGAGAGAGAGAGAGACAGAGAGAAATAGAGAGAGAGAGAGAGACAGTGAGAGAGAGACAGAGAGAGAAAGAGAGAGAGAGAGAGACAGTGAGAGAGAGACAGAGAGAGATAGAGAGAGAGAGAGAGACAGTGAGAGAGAGACAGAGAGAGATAGAGAGAGAGAGAGAGACAGTGAGAGAGAGACAGAGAGAGATAGAGAGAGAGAGAGAGACAGAGAGAGAGAGACAGAGTGCTATCCACTGAGCCACATGGAAAACCTGATACTGAGATACCTGGACTGATATCAATCTACCAACGACGTGTAGTCGAGCAGCCTCGCTCTGCCTCTCCCTGACGGACCCCGCTCACAGGGGGTCTCAAAGCGCATGGGGGGGGGGTCAGCGGGGAATGGAAGAATGTGGGGGTGAGGGTGAAATGACTCTGACCAGGCCGATTGGCCAACACCTACTCACATGTCCTGCACCTGGTTGCTGTTGGTGACCAAGGGAAGCCCCTTGAGCTTCTCGGCCGTTGCCCGACGGAGGAAGGGGCTCGCTCCCCACATCAGCAGACGGACATGCTGCGGCTGCAGTTCGCTGAGATTGGCAACGATCGAATCCCACGCGATCTCCGGGCTCCGACTGCTCTCCACGCATGCCGTGAGTCGCGGCCCGTAGTCTTTATCCTGCAAGCAACACATCGCAATCAGCCTCACGCTCCCTTCATTCCCGGTCCAAATCTGTGTTCCTTCAAAGTGAGGGAATTCAGAACCTTCTAATGCAGTGTCAACACAGCGCAGGGTTCGATACAGAGTAAAGCTCCCTCTACACTGTCCCATCAAACACTCCCAGGGCAGGTACAGGGGGTTAGATACAGAGTAAAGCTCCCTCTACACTGTCCCATCAAACACTCCCAGGGCAGGTACAGCACGGGGTTAGATACAGAGTAAAGCTCCCTCTACACTGTCCCATCAAACACTCCCAGGGCAGGTACAGGGGATTAGATACAGAGTAAAGCTCCCTCTACACTGTCCCATCAAACACTCCCAGGGCAGGTACAGGGGGTTAGATACAGAGTAAAGCTCCCTCTACACTGTCCCATCAAACACTCCCAGGGCAGGTACAGGGGATTAGATACAGAGTAAAGCTCCCTCTACACTGTCCCATCAAACACTCCCAGGGCAGGTACAGCACGGGGTTAGATACAGAGTAAAGCTCCCTCTACACTGTCCCATCAAACACTCCCAGGGCAGGTACAGCACGGGGTTAGATACAGAGTAAAGCTCCCTCTACACTGTCCCATCAAACACTCCCAGGGCAGGTACAGGGGGTTAGATACAGAGTAAAGCTCCCTCTACACTGTCCCATCAAACACTCCCAGGGCAGGTACAGCACGGGGTTATATACAGAGTAAAGCTCCCTCTACACTGTCCCATCAAACACTCCCAGGGCAGGTACAGGGGGTTAGATACAGAGTAAAGCTCCCTCTACACTGTCCCATCAAACACTCCCAGGACAGGTACAGCACGGGGTTAGATACAGAGTAAAGCTCCCTCTACACTGTCCCATCAAACACTCCCAGGGCAGGTACAGCACGGGGTTCGATACAGAGTAAAGCTCCCTCTACACTGTCCCATCAAACACTCCCAGGGCAGGTACAGCACGAGGTTAGATACAGAGTAAAGCTCCCTCTACACTGTCCCATCAAACACTCCCAGGGCAGGTACAGGGGGTTAGATACAGAGTAAAGCTCCCTCTACACTGTCCCATCAAACACTCCCAGGGCAGGTACAGCACGGGGTTAGATACAGAGTAAAGCTCCCTCTACACTGTCCCATCAAACACTCCCTGGGCAGGTACAGGGGGTTAGATACAGAGTAAAGCTCCCTCTACACTGTCCCATCAAACACTCCCAGGGCAGGTACAGGGGATTAGATACAGAGTAAAGCTCCCTCTACACTGTCCCATCAAACACTCCCAGGGCAGGTACAGGGGGTTAGATACAGAGTAAAGCTCCCTCTACACTGTCCCATCAAACACTCCCAGGGCAGGTACAGGGGGTTAGATACAGAGTAAAGCTCCCTCTACACTGTCCCATCAAACACTCCCAGGGCAGGTACAGCACGGGGTTATATACAGAGTAAAGCTCCCTCTACACTGTCCCATCAAACACTCCCAGGGCAGGTACAGGGGGTTAGATACAGAGTAAAGCTCCCTCTACACTGTCCCATCAAACACTCCCAGGACAGGTACAGCACGGGGTTAGATACAGAGTAAAGCTCCCTCTACACTGTCCCATCAAACACTCCCAGGGCAGGTACAGCACGGGGTTCGATACAGAGTAAAGCTCCCTCTACACTGTCCCATCAAACACTCCCAGGGCAGGTACAGCACGAGGTTAGATACAGAGTAAAGCTCCCTCTACACTGTCCCATCAAACACTCCCAGGGCAGGTACAGGGGGTTAGATACAGAGTAAAGCTCCCTCTACACTGTCCCATCAAACACTCCCAGGGCAGGTACAGCACGGGGTTAGATACAGAGTAAAGCTCCCTCTACACTGTCCCATCAAACACTCCCTGGGCAGGTACAGGGGGTTAGATACAGAGTAAAGCTCCCTCTTCACTGTCCCATCAAACACTCCCAGGGCAGGTACAGGGGATTAGATACAGAGTAAAGCTCCCTCTACACTGTCCCATCAAACACTCCCAGGGCAGGTACAGGGGGTTAGATACAGAGTAAAGCTCCCTCTACACTGTCCCATCAAACACTCCCAGGGCAGGTACAGGGGGTTAGATACAGAGTAAAGCTCCCTCTACACTGTCCCCATCAAACACTCCCAGGGCAGGTACAGGGAGTTAGATACAGAGTAAAGCTCCCTCAACACTGTCCCCATCAAACACTCCCAGGGCAGGTACAGCACGGGGTTAGATACAGAGCAAAGCTCCTTCTACACTGTCCCATCAAACACTCCCAGGGCAGGTACAGCACGGGGTTAGATACAGAGTAAAGCTCCCTCTACACTGTCCCCATCAAACACTCCCAGGGCAGGTACAGCACGGGGTTAGATACAGAGTAAAGCTCCCTCTACACTGTCCCATCAAACACTCCCAGGGCAGGTACAGGGGGTTAGATACAGAGTAAAGCTCCCTCTACACTGTCCCATCAAACACTCCCAGGGCAGGTACAGGGGGTTAGATTCAGAGTAAAGCTCCCTCTACACTGTCCCATCAAACACTCCCAGGGCAGGTACAGCACGGGGTTAGATACAGAGTAAAGCTCCCTCTATACTGTCCCATCAAACACTCCCAGGGCAGGTACAGGGGGTTAGATTCAGAGTAAAGCTCCCTCTACACTGTCCCATCAAACACTCCCAGGGCAGGTACAGGGGGTTAGATACAGAGTAAAGCTCCCTCTACACTGTCCCATCAAACACTCCCAGGGCAGGTACAGGGGGTTAGATACAGAGTAAAGCTCCCTCTACACTGTCCCCATCAAACACTCCCAGGGCAGGTACAGGGGGTTAGATACAGAGTAAAGCTCGCTCTACACTGTCCCATCAAACACTCCCAGGGCAGATACAGGGGGTTAGATACAGAGTAAAGCTCCCTCTACACTGTCCCATTAAACACTCCCAGGGCAGGTACAGGGAGTTAGATACAGAGTAAAGCTCCCTCTACACTGTCCCATCAAACACTCCCAGGGCAGGTACAGCACGGGGTTAGATACAGAGTAAAGCTCCATCTACACTGTCCCATCAAACACTCCCAGGACAGGTACACGGGGTTAGATTCAGAGTAAAGCTCCCTCTACACTGTCCCATCAAACACTCCCAGGGCAGATACAGGGGGTTAGATACAGAGTAAAGCTCCCTCTACACTGTCCCATTAAACACTCCCAGGGCAGGTACAGGGGGTTAGATTCAGAGTAAAGCTCCCTCTACACTGTCCCATCAAACACTCCCAGGGCAGGTACAGCACGGGGTTAGATATAGAGTAAAGCTCCCTCTACACTGTCCCATCAAACACTCCCAGGGCAGGTACAGGGGGTTAGATTCAGAGTAAAGCTCCCTCTACACTGTCCCATCAAACACTCCCAGGGCAGGTACAGGGGGTTAGATACAAAGTAAAGCTCCCTCTACACTGTCCCATCAAACACTCCCAGGGCAGGTACAGGGGGTTAGATACAGAGTAAAGCTCCCTCTACACTGTCCCCATCAAACACTCCCAGGGCAGGTACAGGGGGTTAGATACAGAGTAAAGCTCCCTCTACACTGTCCCCATCAAACACTCCCAGGGCAGGTACAGCACGGGGTTAGATACAGAGCAAAGCTCCCTCTACACTGTCCCATCAAACACTCCCAGGGCAGGTACAGCACGGGGTTAGATACAGAGTAAAGCTCCCTCTACACTGTCCCCATCAAACACTCCCAGGGCAGGTACAGCACGGGGTTAGATACAGAGTAAAGCTCCCTCTACACTGTCCCATCAAACACTCCCAGGACAGGTACACGGGGTTAGATTCAGAGTAAAGCTCCCTCTACACTGTCCCATCAAACACTCCCAGGGCAGATACAGGGGGTTAGATACAGAGTAAAGCTCCCTCTACACTGTCCCATTAAACACTCCCAGGGCAGGTACAGGGAGTTAGATACAGAGTAAAGCTCCCTCTACACTGTCCCATCAAACACTGCCAGGGCAGGTACAGGGGGTTAGATACAGAGTAAAGCTCCCTCTACACTGCGGGGGAAACTCAAGCAGGAGTTCCAGGGTGCTGATGACTATCCAGTGACTCCCCCGTTAGAAAGTACGTGGGGGCGATCTTTGAGGGAGGTCAAGATCTCCGCAACGCCCGTTGTGGTTGAATATTCCACCGGCACTCTCCAACCGGGCTCACACGCGGTGCGGTTTCGGGAAGAAGAGGTCAGAGAATGGTGGGAGAGAGGGGAATAACTAACGGAGCGGGGGGGTGTGGGGGAGGGGGGTTCTCTCGGACCGCTGCCGCTGACTGGGTCTCACCTCCATCAGCCTCTCCATCAACATCAGGAACGTGGAGATGTCCATCTGCTTCTCGGCGGCCAGATTAATTCCCAGATCCCACAGAGGCTGCACGGAACAACAGACATTAACAAACTTTAAAACCAGCCATAGTTAAAGGATTGCTTGCCCAGCCTCAGGTCTGGTTTGTTACCCAGAGAGTGGTTCGGCCAAAGCTGAATAGTCCAGTCTCTGGTCCCTGCGGCTAATGCAATCCAGTACAAGAACTTGCATTTATATAGTGCCTGTAACGTAGTGAAGCATCCCAAGGGGCATCACAGTAGTGTAGATCAACACGGTGTGACCCCGAGCCACACAAGGAGATATTAGGGACAGGTGGGCCAGAGAGGTTGGTTTTAAGCAGCGTCTCAAAGGAGGAGAGAGAGGCGGAGAGGTTTAGGGAGGGAGTTCCAGAGCTTGGGGCCCAGGCAGCTGAAGGCACGGCCGCCGATGGTGGAGCGATTATAATCAGGGATGCTTAGGAGGCCAGAATTGGAGGAGCACAGAAATCTCGGAGGGTTGTAGGGCTGGAGGAGGCTACAGAGATAGGGAGGGATGTAGTGCTGGAGGAGGTTACAGAGATAGGGAGAGTTGTAGGGGCTGGAGGAGGTTACAGAGATAGGGAGGGGTGTAGGGGCTGGAGGAGGTTACAGAGATAGGGAGAGTTGTAGGGGCTGGAGGAGGTTACAGAGATAGGGAGGGGTGTAGGGGCTTGTCATGTATCTCACACTACTGTACATAACTGTATCTCACCATGCTATACATGACTGTAACTGGAGATGACCTGTAACCACAAGCTTACCTTACCACCAGGGTTGCGCTTGCAGGAGACACTGAATACCTGTCCCAGACAGGTATATAAGGACAGGTCTCAGGCAAGTGTGGCATTCGAGAGCTGTGTAATAAAGGTGCAGGTCCTGAGTGACCTTGACTTCACTACATGCCTCGTGTGAATCTGTACTGAGGGGACAGGACTTTACAGTGGCGACGAGTTACGGGATTACAGAATCCACAGAATGGCGACCAACGGCTCAGATGAAAAATACAATGCTGGAGATAATTGGGAGGACTTTATAGAAAGGCTCCAGCAAAGCTTCGTAACCAAAGACTGGTTAGGCGACGATAAGGCAGACAAGAGAAGAGCCCATCTCTTGACCAGCTGTGGCTCAAAAACATACGCCTTAATGAAGGACCAGCTGGCACCCGAGAAACCAGCAAGCAAGTCGTTTGAAGAGTTGAGCACACTGGTGAGTGACCACCTGAAGCCAGTGAGCAGCCTACACATGGCCAGACACAGGTTCTACAACTACAGACGCTGTGTGGGTCAGAGCATACCCGACTTCATGGTGGAACTTCGGAGGTTGGCTAGTTTATGTGAGTTCTCCGATGAACTAAGGAGAGAAGTACTGAGGGACTTTTTTATTGAGGGAATAGACCACGCAGGCCTATTCCGAAAGCTCATAGAGACCAAGAACTTGACCCTAGAGGCAGCAGCACTGGTTGCACAGATGTTCTTGGCAGGAGAAGAAGAAACGAGGTTGATCTACACTGCGGGTACGACAACTAACGAAACATCGGAACAAGGGGTTCACAGCGTGAAACAAGCCGCTACCCCCACACACAGACAAAGGCAGGAGAGCAGGCCCTCAACAGCAGGCAGTGGCGCCAGAAGCCATCAAGGGCCACATGAACGGCCGTTCACACCTCATCAACCCACAATGCGAGCAATCAACTACAAACTGAGAGAAGCTCAAGAGAGATCAGCCAGACGCAGCTCATCCTTTGGAAACAATGGAAGCGGTCTGTGCTGGAGATGTGGGGGAAGGCAATCATCAAGGGGGTGTCGATTTCAGCATGCTGTTTGCAGAAACTGCGACTATACAGGGCATTTGGCCCGCATGTGCAGAAAAACGGCAGCTCGGCTGATATACGAATCGGAAGGGTCGGAAAGCGGACCAGAAGACGGTGGGGACAGTACCCGGGACACCGAGGTACAGCGGGTCAACACGATCATTGGCCACTGCTCTTACAATAAGACGCCTCCAATAATGATGAGGGTCCTACTCAACAGGATACCCGTCAACATGGAGCTGGATACGGGAGCGAGTCAATCTCTCATGAGCGCTCAACAATTTGAACAGCTGTGGCCGCACAAAAGAGACAGACCAAAACTCACAAGGGTCGACACCACATTAAGGACCTATACCAAAGATATCGTACCAGTCCTTGGCAGCGCCATGCTCTCAGTCACACACAAAGGGACAGTGAACCGACTTCCCCTGTGGATTGTCCCCGGAGATCTCCCAGCACTGCTGGGGAGAAGCTGGCTGGCAAAACTAAACTGGAAATGGGATGATGTTCACGCCATGTCGTCAGAGAAACGGCCCTCCTGCTCAACAGTTCTAAGTCGATTTGAACATCTCTTTCAGCCAGGTGTGGGCACCTTCAAAGGGGCTAAAGGGGCTTCAAAATCTACATCACACAGGATGCTAGCCCAGTCCATCACAAGGCCAGAGCTGTGCCCTATGTGATGAGGGAAAAGATTGAACATGAACTGGACAGGCTTCTGCGGGAAGGCATTATCTCACTCGTGGAATTTAGCGACTGGGTAAGTCCCATCGTCCCAGTCATGAAGCCTGATGGATCCGTACAGATCTGTGAGGACTACAAATGTACCATAAACAGAGTCTCCCTACAGGATCAGTACCCGCTGCCCAGAGCGGAGGACTTATTTGCCACATTGGCTGGAGGAAAACTTTTCTCAAAACTGGATCTCACATCTGCGTATATGACGCAAGAATTGACCGAGGAATCCAAGCTACTCACCACCATCAACACACATCGTGGCCTTTTCATGTACAATCGATGTCCATTCGGCATCAGGTCGGCAGCTGCCATATTCCAGCGCAACATGGAGAGTCTGCTCAAGTCCATCCCGGGGACGGTTGTATTTCAAGACGACATACTTATCACGGGTAAGGACACCGGCTCCCACCTCCGCAATTTGGAGGAAGTACTAAAGCAGTTGGATCGGGTAGGTCTAAGAATTAAGAAATCCAAGTGCCTGTTTCTCGCACTCGAGGTTGAATTTTTGGGCAGAAGGATTGCCGCTGATGGAATCCGCCCAACAGAGTCCAAAACAGAAGCAATTCGCCTGGCACCCAGGCCCCGGAATGTCTCAGAACTGCGCGCCTTTCTCGGGCTACTCAATTATTTTGGGAACTTTATGCAGAACTTAAGCACGCTGCTGGAGCCTCTCCACATGCTACTCAGAAAGGGGTGCGATTGGTTTTGGGGGACGCCCAGGAACGTGTCTTCAATAAGGCACGCAACCTTCTGTGTTCCAACAGTGTTTTGGCTTTCTTTGATCCAGGTAAAAAGCTAGTTCTCACATGCGATGCGTCAGCGTATGGGGTCGGGTGCGTTTTACATGTCAATAGTGCGGGCAAATTACAACCCATAGCTTATGCATCCAGGTCACTTTCGTGGGCGGAGCACGGGTATGGAATGGTGGAGAAGGAGGCGCTCGCGTGCGTGTACGGTGTCAAAAAGATGCACTAATACCTTTTCAGGGCCAAGTTCGCGTGAGAAACCGACCACAAGCCCCTCACGTCCCTACTATCCGAGAGCAAGGCAATAAACGCCAACGCCTTGCCGCGCATTCAACGGTTGGCACTCATGCTGGCCTCTTACGATTACACCATAAGGCACAGACCAGGCACAGACAACTGTGCCGACGCGCTTAGCAGGCTACCCCTGAGGACCACGGAAGGATCTGACGAACAGGACTGTGAGATAGTCATGGCAATCAATGCCTTTGAGTCCACAGGTAGATGTGTCTTAACTGGTGACTGGGCAGAGGCTCGCGATGCCTGCCCCGAGGAATTAAAACCCTTTCACAGGCGCATGCATGAGCTGTCACTACAGGCAGATTGCCTGATGTGGGGCAGCTGAGTAGTTATGCCTCTGCGAGGCAGAGAGGCATTTGTCCGGGAGCTCCACCGCGAGCACCCGGGGATCATTCTCATGAAGGCCATAGCCAGATCCCACGCCTGGTGGCCTGGTATTGACGCGGACTTGGAGCTCTGCATCTGACGGTGCACCATTTGTGCCCACCTCAGTAATGCCCCCAGGGAGGCCCCCCTGAGCCCCTGGCCCTGGCCCACCAAACCGTGGTCGCGGGTGCACGTGGACTTTGCGGGTCCATTCATGGGCAAAATGTTCCTCGTAGTTGTAGATGCATTTTCAAAGTGGATCGAATGCACCATTTTAAACTCGAGCACCACCTCCACCACTGTGGAGAGCCTTGGAATCATGTTCGCAACGCACGGCATTCCTGACATATTGGTCAGTGATAATGGTCCGTGCTTCACCAGCGCAGAATTCCAAGATTTTATGAGTGACCACAGCATAAATCACGTTAGGACGGCACCGTTCAAGCCGGCCTCCAACGTGTAGATCATTGAACAAGGCATGCTCAAAATCCAAGGTCCCACGCTGCAGGGTCGCCTGTCGTGACTACTGCTGGCATACAGATCTCGTCCGCATTCATTGACTGGAGTTCCCCCCACGCAACTATTGATGAAACGGACCTTAAAGACAAGGCTCTCATTAATCCTCCCAGACATGCATGAAATCGTTGCGGCAAAGCGCCGTAAGCTAACTGAGTACCATGACCGAAATTCGAGGGGGAGGTGGAATGAGATAGGGGACAAAGTGTTTGTGCTAAACTATGGCAGGGGTCCCAAATGGCTTGCAGGGACAGTAAGAGGCAAGGAAGGAAACAGGCTACTGGTGGTACAAATGGACTGAGGCCAAACCTGCCGGAGGCATGTAGACCAAGTCAAAAGTAGATTTACCAACAACACTGCTGAACCAGAAGCAGACTACAATGTGGAACTCGCACCACACCTGGTGAACAGAAAGAGGGAACAACCTGAGGAAAGGGCAATCCCAACAGACAGCCCAGGCGAGTCAACAACAATCACAGTGAACGAAACAGACAGCCCAGGCGAGATACCAGCAATCACACCGAAAGAAAAACAGGCACCAAGGCAAACAACTGAACCACAACTAAGACGCTTCACGCGAGAGCGTAGACCACCTGAGAGACTGAACCTATAAAGACAATAAGACCTTGGGGGTGGGTGATGTCATGTATCTCACACTACTGTACATAACTGTATCTCACCATGCTATACATGACTGTAACTGGAGATGACCTGTAACCACAAGCTTACCTTACCACCAGGGGTGCACTTGCAGGAGACACTGGATACCTGTCCCAGACAGGTATATAAGGACAAGTCTCAGGCAAGTGTGGCATTCGAGAGCTGTGTAATAAAGGTGCAGGTCCTGAGTGATCTTGACTTCAGCATGTGCCTCATGTGAGTCTGTACTGCAGTGACAGGACATTACAGGGCTGTAGGAGGCTACAGAGATAAGGAGGGGTGTAGTGCTGGAGGAGGTTACAGAGATAGGGAGGGGTGTAGGGGCTTGATGGGGTAACAGAGATAGGGAGGGGTGTAGGGCTGGAGGAGGTTACAGAGATAGGGAGGGGTGTCGGGCTGGAGGAAGTTACAGAGATAGATTGGGTTGTAGGGGCATGATGGGGTTACAGAGATAGGGAGGGGTGTAGGGCTGGAGGAGTTAACAGAAATAGGGAGAGGTGTAGGGGCTGGAGGGGTTACAGAGATAGGGAGGGGTGTAGGGGCTGGAGGGGTTACAGAGATAGGGAGGGGTGTAGGGCTGGAGGGGGTAACAGAGATAGGGAGGGGTGTAGAGGCTGGAGGAGGTTACAGAGATAGGGAGGGGTGTAGGGGCTAGAGGAGGTTACAGAGATTGGGAGGGGCGAGGGCCATGGAGGGATTTGTAAACACGGATAAGAATTTTGAAACTGAGGTGTTGCCGGACCAGGAGTCAATGTAGGTCAGCGACACAGGGGGTGATGGGTGAGCGGGACGCGTTGCGAGTTCGGACACGTGTGGCAGCCGAGCTCTGGGTGAGCTCAAGTTTAGAGGGTAGAATGTGGGAGGCCGACCAGCAATACGTTGGAGCCAGGAATCCTGTTACACTGGGAGTTTACAATCCAGTCATGGGTCACGTCACGCAGTTATTGCCATCCAATCCCTCCCCTATCCCGCCATCATCATGGTTTGGCCACGTGACCTTTGCCCTCACCTCTACTGTGCCAGCAGAGTCGGCCTGGTCTATCCCATCGCCCGTTGGTCGCCAGGTTCCTGTTCCCGATGTGGGGGGCTGCAGGAAGACAGTTCATTTAAAACATCTCAACAAAAGTGTGGAAGCAGAAACCTTCTATTTCCTGATGTGATAAGGACCATCAAACACTCCCAGGGCAGGTACAGCACGGGGTTAGATACAGAGTAAAGCTCCCTCTACACTGTCCCATCAAACACTCCCAGGGCAGGTACAGGGGGTTAGATACAGAGTAAAGCTCCCTCTACACTGTCCCATCAAACACTCCCAGGGCAGTACAGGGGGTTAGATACAGAGTAAAGCTCCCTCTACACTGTCCCATCAAACACTCCCAGGGCAGGTACAGCATGGGGTTAGATACAGAGTAAAGCTCCCTCTACACTGTCCCATCAAACACTCCCAGGACAGGTACAGGGGGTTAGATACAGAGTAAAGCTCCCTCTACACTGTCCCATCAAACACTCCCAGGGCAGGTACAGCACGGGGTTAGATACAGAGTAAAGCTCCCTCTACACTGTCCCATCAAACACTCCCAGGGTAGGTACAGGGGGTTAGATACAGAGTAAATCTCCCTCTACACTGTCCCATCAAACACTCCCAGGGCAGGTACAGCACGGGGTTAGATACAGAGTAAAGCTCCCTCTACACTGTCCCATCAAACATTCCCAGGTTAGAAGACGTATGAAGAATTGTGTAACTGGTACAGGAACACCTTAAGCCAGACGAAGGCATCATCATTTCGAGATACAGATTTTACACGCACGTTCGCTCAGAGGGCCAGATTGCGGCGGAATTCGTTGCCGACCTGAGACGTCTAGCGGGACCGTGTAAGTTCGGGGCTGTGTTGGCAGACATGCTGCGCGACTTCTTTGTAATCGGCATCCACCACGAGGTGATCCTGCGTAAACTACTGGCGGTGGAGACGTTGGACTTGAACAGGGCCATCACGATCGCTCAGTCGTGCATGACGACAGATAGAAGTCTAAAGCAGATATCAGTGAAAAATCGAAACTCAGCAAGTGCTGTAAATATGATTGATTCGGCGTTCGGCAGAGCAGCACATGGCAGGGCCTAGCCAACTGCGTACACGAAACCTGTGGCTGCCCAAAGTCCGCCAACAGGAATGCATCCGATTTCTCCGTGTTGGTGTTGTGGGGGAAATCACCGGCACCAGCTGTGCCGATTTAAGCAATATGGTTGCAAAGGCTGTCTGAGAGTGGGGCATCTCCAGCGCAAGTGTCCGCAGATGAGCAAGCGTGCTGCGACACACCACGTGGAGGATGATGGTCAGACTAGCGCGGATCCGGATACGCAATCTTAGATACCAGAGGAGGAAGTGTATGAACTGTACTCGTTCCTAACTAAGAGCAAACCGATAATGATCAACGTGAAATTTAATGGGGTGCCGGTATCGATGGAACTGGACACTGGGGCAAGTCACTCGATAATGAGCCAGAGGGCATTCGACAAGCTGTGAGGCCCAGGCTGAGTCCAGTCAATGTCAAGTTGCGCACGTACACTAAAGAACTCATAATGGTGATTGGCAGTGCCACAATTAAAGTGTCGTATGACGGTGCGGTTCACGAGTTACCGGTATGGGTTGTCCCAGGCAATGGCCCAACGCTGTTTGGCAGGAACTGGCTTGAAAAAAATCAGATACGACTGGAACGACATCAAGGCGTTGTTGTCGGAGGAAGATACATGTGCCCAAGTACTGAGCAGGTTCCCCTCGCTGTTAGAACCAGGCATCGGCAACTTCACGGGAGACAAGGTGCAGATCCACGTGGACTCAGATACAAGACCCGTCCATCATGAAGCTCGGGCAGTTCCATATCTGATGAGGGAGAAGGTCGAAATCGAACTGGACAGACTCCAGCATGAAGGGATCATATCACCGGTTGAATTTAATGAATGGGCCAGCCCCTTTGTTCCTGTGCTGAAACGTGATGGCACAGTCAGAATCTGTGGAGACGACAAGGCTACGGTCAACTGGGTTTCGAAACAGGATCAGTACCCGTTACCGAAGGCTGATGACTTGTTTGCAACGCTAGCCGGGGGGAAGTCGTTCACCAAATTGGACTTGACGTCGGCCTACATGACACAGGAGCTGGTCGAGACGTCAAAGAGACTTACGTGCATTAACACAAAATACTGTTTATTTATCACAGGTGCCCTTTTGAAATTCGCTAGGCTGCAGGAATATTTTAGAGGAACATGGAGAGTCTACTGAAGTTCGTTCCAAGGACCATCATGTTCCAAGATGACATCCTGATCACCGGTCGTGACTCCGAGGAACATCTGAACAACCTGGAGTGCCGCAGGGCTCAGTGCTGGGACTCCAGCTATTTATAATATATATTAATGATTTAGATGATGGAATTGAGTGTAATATCTCCAAGTTTGCAGATGACACTAAACTGGGTGGCGGTGTGAGCTGTGAGGAGGACGCTAAGAGGCTGCAGAGTGACTTGGACAGGCTAGGCAAGTGGGCAAATGCATGGCAGATGCAGTATAATGTGGATAAATGTGAGGTTATCCACTTTGGGGGCAAAAACACGAAGGCAGAATATTATCTGAATGGCGGCAGATTAGGAAAAGGGGAGGTACAGCAAGACCTGGGTGTCATGGTTCATCAGTCATTGAAAGTTGGCATGCAGGTACAGCAGGCGGTGAAGGAGGCAAATGGTATGTTGGCCTTCATAGCAAGGGGATTTGAGTATAGGAGCTGGGAGGTCTTACTGCAGTTGTACAGGGCCTTGGTGAGGCCCCACCTGGAATATTATGTACAGTTTTGGTCTGCTAATCTGTGGAAGGACGTTCTTGCTATTGAGGGAGTGCAGCGAAGGTTCACCAGACTGACTCCAGGGATGGCTGGACTGACATATGAGGAGAGACTGGATCAACTGGGCCTTTATACACTGGAATTTAGAAGAATGAGAGGGGATCTCATAGAAACATATAAGATTCTGACTGGACTGGACAGGCTAGATGCGGGAAGAATGTTCCCGATGTTGGGGAAGTCCAGAACCAGGGGACACAGTCTTAGGATAAGGGCCAGGCCATTTAGGACCGAGATGTGAGAAACTTCTTCACTCAGAGAGTTGTGAACCTGTGGAATTCCCTGCCGCAGAGAGTTGTTGATGCCAGTTCGTTAGATATATTCAAGAGGGAGTTAGATGTGGCCCTTACAGATAAAGGGATCAAGGGGTATGGAGAGAAAGCAGGAAAGGGGTACTGAGGTGAATGATCAGCCATGACCTTATTGAATGGTGGTGCAGGCTCGAGGGGCCGAATGGCCTACTCCTGCACCTATTTTCTATGTTTCTATGTTTACGTCTGGACAAAGTGGGACTCAGACTGAAACGCTCGAAGTGTGTCTTCATGGCACCAGAGGTCGAATTCCTGGGGAGGAAAATTGCTGCTGACAGCATCAGGCCCTCGGACGTAAAAACCAAGGCCATCAAGAATGCACCCAAGCCGCAGAATGTGACGGAGCTGCGTTCGTTCCTGGGTCTACTCAACTACTTCGGTAACTTCCTACCTAAATTGAGCACCTTATTAGAACCACTGCACATGTGGCTAAGAAAAGGCGACAACTGGGTGTGGGGTACGTCTCAAGACAGAGTTTTTGAGCAAGACACTAATCTGCTTTGCTCTAACAAGCTGCTGGTAGATTATGACCCATGTAAACGTTTAGTATTGGCCTGCAATACTTCGTCATATGGAATTGGTTGCGTACTCCAACAAGCTAAAGAGTTGGGTAAACTTCAGCCAGTCGCGTATGCTTCAAAAAGTTTGTCTAAAGCGGAAAGAGCCTACAGCATGGCAGAGAAAGAAGCACTAGCCTGTGTGTATGGGGTTAAAAAGATGCATCAGTACCTGTTCGGTCTTCGGTTTGAACTGGAGACATATCACAAGCCGATCATTTCACTGTTCTCCGAAAACATAGGTATCAATACCAATGCTTCATCCCGCATCCAGTGGTGGGCCCTGACATTATCCGCTTATGATTATGTCATTCGCCATAGACCTGGCACCGAGAAT
Organism: Pristiophorus japonicus; assembly: GCF_044704955.1. Taxonomy (NCBI): domain Eukaryota; kingdom Metazoa; phylum Chordata; class Chondrichthyes; family Pristiophoridae; genus Pristiophorus; species Pristiophorus japonicus. Next base: position 2,182,538 of record NC_092006.1, read on the forward strand.
TGTGCCGATGCTTTGAGCCGTCTGCCGTTGCCCACACCGGAGGTGGAAACGCCACAACCGGCAGACCTATTGTTAGTTATGGATGCTTTTGAGAGTGAAGGAACCCCTGTCACGGCCAGGACCCGATTTTATCGGTGGCGAAGAGTTGCATCCTCAAAGGTGATTGGTCTGCCATACCTAAGCAAATGTGCGAGGAGACCAAACCTTACATTCGTCGCAAAGACGAACTGTCTATTCAGTCGGATTGCATACTGTGGGGCAATCGTGTTATGCCCAAGAAAGGCAGAGAGAAATTTGTATGTGAGCTACATAGCACACATCTCGGCATTGTAATGATGAAAGCCATCACCAGGTCTCATGTATGGTGGCCGGGAATTGACTCTGAGCTGGAATCATGTGTGCATCAGTGCAACACTTGCATGCAGCTCAGCAAAATACCAACGGAATCGCCGCTGAGTCTGTAGTCATGGCCATCCAAACCATGGTCCAGGATCCACATAGACTTTGCATGTCCCTTCCTGGGGAAGACGTTTTTAGTTGTGGTGGATGCGTATTCAAAGTGGATAGAGTGTATAATCATGTCATCCAGCACATCCACAGCTACCATTGAGAATCTCAGTGTCATGTTCGCGACACATGGTCTGCCTGACATGGTTGTTAGCGACAACGGATCGTGCTTCACCAGTCAGGAGTTTCAAGAGTTCATGAAACTCAATGGTCTCAAAGATGTAAGGTCAGCACCGTTCAAACCTGCATCCAATGGGCAAGCAGAACGTGCTGTCCAAATCATAAAGCAGAGTATGAAGCGAGTAACCCAAGGGTCACTCCAGACCTGCCTGTCATTCATACTGCTTAGTTACAGGACAAGACCACACACGCTTACCGGGGTCTCGCCTGCCGAACCAATGATGAAGAGGTCTTAAGACCAAGCTATCTCTTGTACACCCTGACTTGAATAATCATGTTGAATATAGAAGACAAAGTCAGCAAGGGTATCACGATCGCGCAGCTGTGTCACATGATATTTCTGTAAATGATCCTGTATATGTTCTGAATTATGGTCAGGGTCCCAAGTGGATCGCTGGTACTGTCATGGCCAAGGAGGGCATCAGAGTATGTATTGTCAAGCTCAAAAATGGGCAAACATGCAGGAAACATATGGATCAGACAAAGCTGCAGCACACAGATGAACCGGAACAGTCGGAGGAAGAGACAATCGACGACCAACCAACCTACCCCCAGTCATCAGAGGACTCAGTGGTCATCAGTGAATCGGGACTTTCAATCACTGACATGTTCAATGAAAATGGACTTTCAGTCCCTGACATGGCCATTGCCACTCCCACCAGGTCAGCCACCCAGCCACAACAGACCCTGAACACTCACCCAAGGGGGGAGTTGAACTGAGTCGTAAAACACCGGACCGTCTCAATTTATAAAAGACTGTGTTAATATCTCAGAGGGGGGGTATTGTCATGTATGTACTTTTGGGATCACTAGCCAGTAGATGGCGTCACTGTTGGAGGCCATTGGGCTGCACGCACGTGTGTGCAACCCAAGTATAAAAGGCCAGCAATTTTGTATATTAGTCACTTTGGGCCTTAATAAAGCCGAGCCAAGTTTATACCTCTTGGAGTTAAACAGTATTCAGTCTAACCGTTATTGCATACACAACAAATCACACCCCCATTCCGCCATCATCATGGTTTGGCCACGTGACCTTTGCCCTCACCTCTACTGTGCCAACAGAGTCGGCCTGGTCCATCCCATCGCTCGTTGGTCGCCAGGTTCCTGTTCCCGACGTGGGGGGCTGCAGTAAGGCAGTTCATTTAAAACATCTCAACAAAAGTGTCTAAGCAGTTATTTAGAACCTTCTATTTCCTGATGTGATAAGGACCATCACACATTCCCAGGGCGGGTACAGCATGGGATTAGATACAGAGTAAAGCTCCCTCTACACTGTCCCATCAAACACTCCCAGGGCAGGTACAGGGGGTTAGATACAGAGTAAAGCTCCCTCTACACTGTCCCCATCAAACACTCCCAGGGCAGGTACAGCACGGGGTTAGATACAGAGTAAAGCTCCCTCTACACTGTCCCATCAAACACTCCCAGGTCAGGTACAGGGGGTTAGATACAGAGTAAAGCTCCCTCTACACTGTCCCCATCAAACACTCCCAGGGCAGGTACAGGGGGTTAGATACAGAGTAAAGCTCCCTCTACACTGTCCCATCAAACACTCCCAGGGCAGGTACAGGGGGTTAGATACAGAGTAAAGCTCCCTCTACACTGTCCCATCAAACACTCCCAGGGCAGGTACAACATGGGGTTAGATACAGAGTAAAGCTCCCTCTACACTGTCCCATCAAACACTCCCAGGGCAGGTACAGCACGGGGTTAGATACAGAGTAAAGCTCCCTCTACACTGTCCCATCAAACACTCCCAGGGCAGGTACAGGGGGTTAGATACAGAGTAAAGCTCCCTCTACACTGTCCCATCAAACACTCCCAGGGCAGGTACAGGGGGTTAGATACAGAGTAAAGCTCCCTCTACACTGTCCCATCAAACACTCCCAGGGCAGGTACAGGACGGGGTTAGATACAGAGTAAAGCTCCCTCTACACTGTCCATCAAACACTCCCAGGGCAGGTACAGGACGGGGTTAGATACAGAGTAAAGCTCCCTCTACACTGTCCCATCAAACACTCCCAGGGCAGGTACAGCACGGGGTTAGATACAGAGTAAAGCTCCTTCTACACTGCCCCATCAAACACTCCCAGGGCAGGTACAGCACGGGGTTAGATACAGAGTAAAGCTCCCTCTACACTGTCCCATCAAACACTCCCAGGGTAGGTACAGGGGGTTAGATACAGAGTAAAGCTCCCTCTACACTGTCCCATCAAACACTCCCAGGGCAGGTACAGGGGGTTAGATACAGAGTTAAGGTCAGTGCTCCCTTACCTGAGTCGTGTTGTCGGTTTGATTCACTGATGGGGTGAAATTTGTCTGCCTGGTGTCCATCAGATCCGTCCATGCTGTGGTATCCTGCTCCAGGAACAACATGAATGGATCAGGTCCTCAATCAAAGTGTGCAGCATAATTCTCAGTAAGCTAGTTTGTGAATTTTGTTATTTGTGAACGCTGTGCTGTTTTGGGTGATGATAATGGAACCATGTCCATTACAGCATCTTATGCCCCATCCTCCATCTTATGCCCCGTCCTCCATTTTGTGCCCCGTCCTCCATTTTGTGCCCCATCCTCCATTTTGTGTCCCGTCCTCCATTTTGTGCCCCGTCCTCCATTTTGTGCCCCGTCCTCCATTTTGTGTCCCGTCCTCCATTTTGTGCCCCGTCCTCCATTTTGTGTCCCGTCCTCCATTTTGTGTCCGTCCTCCATTTTGTGTCCCGTCCTCCATTTTGTGTCCCGTCCTCCATTTTGTGCCCCGTCCTCCATTTTGTGTCCCGTCCTCCATTTTGTGTCCCGTCCTCCATTTTGTGGCCCGTCGTCCATTTTGTGGCCCGTCCTCCATTTTGTGCCCCGTCCTCCATTTTGTGCAGTCCCTTTCCTTCTCCGCCAGTTCTTACCCCGTCCCCTCGAGATGCCGACTTGCTGCAGGCGTACTGTTTCCGGGGTTCAGAATCGGGCTGTCCGCTGCCTTTGGCTGCGAGTGGCTTTCCACCCGGCAGCTGAGTGCCTGCAGGTTATTCAACTGGGGGGGGGGGGGCGCTGTGGGAGGAGCTCACAGTCACAACCAAGCCCAAACCCGAGCTGAACCCAACGTCCACCTTTTCCACCGGGGCAGGAACCCTGGCTGATTGGCCACCCCCAACGCCCCCCACCCTAATCAGGAAATTCGACACCGGCTCGTGCAGTAATGCATCTGTGGGGTGTTAAGTCCTGACTCCAATGTACTGACTTACACGGGACACACGCTGAAGTCAAGGTCACTCAGGACCTGCCCCTTTAATTCACAGCTCTCCAGTGCTGCACTTGCCCGAGACCTCCCTTTATATACCTCAGTGGGACAGGTATGGAGTGTCTCCTGCAAGTGCACCCCTGGTGGTAAGGTATGCTTATTGTTACAGGTCATATCCAGTTACAGTCATGTATAGCATGGCAAGATACAGTTATATACAGTAATGTGAGATACATGACATCGGGGCTTAACACAACCCTGGAGGAGTCTGTACCCACCGAGCTAAAGGGTGGCTGGTATATTTTGCGAGGGGTTGGGCGGCAGGTTTAGCAGCATTTGCAAAGAAAATACTATTTTACATATTACATCGGATAAACGGCACAGAAACAGGTCATGCCGGCGTTTATGCTCCACTCGAGCCTCCTCCCGTCTTTCCTCATCTAACTCTATCGACATAACCCTCTATTCCCTTCTCCCCCATACGCTTGTCCAGCCTCCCCTTAAATACATCGATACTATTCGCCTCAACCCCTCCCTGTGGCAGCGAGTTCCACATTCTCACCCCTCTCTGGGTAAAGAAGTTTCTCCTGAATTCCCCATTGGATTTCTGGGTGACTATCTTATATTGATGGCCTCTAGTTATACTCTTCCCCACAAGTGGAAACATTCTCTCTGTATCCACTCGATCAAAACCTTTCATCATTTTAAAGACCTCGATTAGGTCACCCCTCAGCCTTCTCTATTCTAGAGAGAAAAGAGACCCAGCCTGTTCACCCTTTCCTGATATGCGTACCCTCGCATTTCCCTTGCGAGACCCCTTGGGGAAGAATGACCATAACATGGTAGAATTCTTTACTAGGATGGAGAGTGACACAGTTAATTCAGAAACTAGGATCCTGATCTTAAGGAAAGGTAACTTCGATGGTATGAGGCGTGAATTGGCTAGAATAGACTGGCGAGTGATACTTAAAGCGTTGACGGTGGATAGGCAATGGCAAACATTTAACGATCACACGGATGAACTCCAGCAATTGTATATCCCTGTCTGGAGTAAAAATAAAATGGGGAAGGTGGCTCAACCGTGGCTCACAAGGGAAATTAAGGATAGTGTTAAATCCAAGGAAGAGGCATATAAATTGGCCAGAAAAAGCAACAAACCTGAGGACTGGGAGAAATTTAGAATTCAACAGAGGAGGACTAAGGGTTTAGTTAAGAAGGGGAAATAGAGTATGAGAAGAAGCTTGCCGGGAACATAAAAATTGACTGCAAAAGCTTCTATAAATATGTAAAGAGAAAAAGATTAGTAAAGACAAACGTAGGTCCCTTGCAGTCAGATTCAGGTGAATTTATAATGGGGAACAAAGAAATGGCAGACCAATTGAACAAATACTTTGGTTCTGTCTTCACGAAGGAAGACACAAATAACCTTCCGGAAATACTAGGGGACCGAGGGTCTAGTGAGAAGGAGGAACTGAAGGATATCCTTATTAGGCGGGAAATTGTGTTAGGGAAATTGGTGGGATTTAAGGCCAATAAATCCCCGGGGCCTGATAGTCTGCATCCCAGAGTACTTATGGAAGTGGCCTGAGAAATAGTGGATGCATTGGTGATCATTTTCCAACAGTCTATTGACTTGGGACCAGTTCCTATGGACTGGAGGGTAGCTAATGTAACACCACTTTTTAAAAAGGGAGGGAGAGAGAAAGCGGTAATTATAGACCGGTTAGCCTGACATCAGTGGTGGGGAAAATGTTGGAATCAATTATTAAGGATGAAATAGCAGCGCATTTGGAAAGCAGTGACAGGATCGGTCCAAGTCAGCATGGATTTATGAAAGGGAAATCATGCTTGACAAATCTTCTGGAATTTTTTGAGGATGTAACTAGTAGAGTGGACAAGGGAGAACCAGTGGATGTAGTGTATTTGGACTTTCAAAAGGCTTTTGACAAGGTCCCACACAAGAGATTGGTGTGCAAAATCAAAGCACATGGTATTGGGGGTAATATACTGACGTGGATAGAGAACTGGTTGGCAGACAGGAAGCAGAGATTCGGGATAAACGGGTCCTTTTCAGAATGGCAGGCAGTGACTAGTGGGGTGCCGCAGGGTTCAGTGCTGGGACCCCAGCTATTTACAATATACATCAATGATTTGGATGAAGGAATTGAGTGTAATATCATCAAGTTTGCAGATGACACTAAACTGGGTGGCGGTGTGAGCTGTGAGGAGGACGCTAAGAGGCTGCAGGGTGACTTGGACAGGTTAGGTGAGTGGGCAAATGCATGGCAGATGCAGTATAATGTGGATAAATGTGAGGTTATCCACTTTGGGGGCAAAAACGCAAAGACAGAATATTATCTGAATGGCGGCAGATTAGGAAAAGGGGAGGTGCAACGAGACCTGGGTGTCATGATTCATCATTCATTGAAAGTTGGCATGCAGGTACAGCAGGCGGTGAAGAAGGCAAATGGTATGTTGGCCTTCATAGCGAGAGGATTTGAGTATAGGAGCAGGGAGGTCTTACTGCAATTGTACAGGGCCTTGGTGAGGCCTCACCTGGAATATTGTGTTCAGTTTTGGTCTCCTAATCTGAGGAAGGACGTTCTTGCTATTGAGGGAGTGCAGCGAAGGTTCACCAGACTGATTCCTGGGATGGCTGGACTAACATATGAGGAGAGACTGGATCAACTGGGCCTTTATACATTAGAGTTTAGAAGGATGAGAGGGGATCTCATAGAAACATATAAAATTCTGACGGGACTGGACAGGTTAGATGCAGGAAGAATGTTCCCGATGTTGGGGAAGTCCAGAACCAGGGGACATAGTCTAAGGGTAAGGGGTAAGGACATTTAGGACTGAGATGAGGAGAAACTTCTTCACTCAGAGAGTTGTTAACCTGTGGAATTCCCTGCAGAGAGTTGTTGAGGCCAGTTCATTGGGTATATTCAAGAGGGAGTTAGATGTGGCCCTTACAGCTAAAGGGATCAAGGGGTATGGAGAGAAAGCAGGAAAGGGGTACTGAGGGAATGATCAGCCATGATCATATTGAATAGTAGTGCAGGCTCGAAGGGCCGAATGGCCTACTCCTGCACCTATTTTCTATGTTTCTATGTTTCTCTGATGTGGTACACTGGCAGTACCTGTGGAGAGTCGGTACTCGCAGGTCTGTTGCGGGAGTTCGAGCTATTGGCAATAAAATCAGCCATCAGTCTGTTACGTTGGAAGGCGACCCTGGTTTGGGAAAGTCAAAGTAAAGAGTTAGAGACTGATCGCACGCTGACTGATTAATCAACCGTAGGCACTTTCAGATACCTATCACTTTAAGAAAGTACTTGACTTGCATTTCAACAGTTCCTTTCGCGGCCTCAGTACGTCCCATAACAACAGAAGAAATAGGAACAGGAGTCGGCCATTCGACCCCTTGAGCCTGCTCCGCCATTCAATAAGATCATGGCTGATCTGATCCTGGCCTCAGCTCCACTTCCCTGCCCGCTCCCCATAACCCTCGACTCCATTATCGTCCCAAAGCACTTTACAGCCAATTAAGTACTTTTTTTGAAGTGTAGTTACTGTTGTAATGTGGGAAACGCGGCAGGCAATTTGCATACCGCAAGCTCCCACAAACAGCAATGTGATAATGACCCAGACCATCTGGGGTTTTTTTTGTGATGTTGGTTGAGGGATAAATATTGGCCCCAGGTCACCGGGGATAACTCCCCCTGCTCTTCTTCAAAATAGTGGCCCCGGGATCTTTTACGTCCACCTTAAGAGAGAGCAAACGGGGCCTCGGTTTAACATCTCATCCGAAAGGCAGCTCCCCTCCCCCGATCATCTCCATTCTGGCCAAGGATCGCGACAGGTGTTTTATATTTCTCAGCCAGACCACTAGATGGAGCTCCTTGCTGCAGCAATGCGTACCACTTTGATGGATCTGAGGTCATCTCTTGCTGTGGCTTCTCTCCCAGCAACCACCAACATTTCAGATTGACTCCAGTGTCACAGGATAGGACCAGGACTGTGCGGACTCACCATGAGTAACCAACTAAAGGGGCAGCATATCAACACGTTGGATGGGAGGACAGACTGATACCCTTTGGTCAGCCTGGCACAGGTCAGATACTGCAGGAAAGGGGCATGATAATTCCTACATAGCTACAGGTAAATGGAAAGGCCCTTTACACCGAAAATGAATAGGAAGAGGTTTGGGTCAATTGGAATTGTGTACAATGGGAGTGAATGGGAAGGGGTTTGGGTTCATTGGGATTGTGTACAGTGGGAGTGAATGGGAAGGGGTTTGGGTCCATTGGGATTGTGTATAGTGGTAGTGAATGGGAAGGGGTTTGGGTCCATTGGGATTGTGTACAGTGGGAGTGAATGGGAAGGGGTTTGGGTCCATTGGGATTGTGTACAGTGGGAGTGAATTTGAAGGGATTTGGGTCCATTGGGATTATGTATAGTGGTAGTGAACGGGTAGGGGTTTGGGTCCATTGGGATTGTGTACAATGGGAGTGAATGGGAAGGGATTTGTGTCCATCATCATCATCATAATCATAGGCAGTCCCTTGGAATCGAGGGAGACTTGCCTCCACTCTAAAAACGAGTCCTTAGGTGGCTGAACAGTCCAATACGAGAGCCACAGTCCCTGTCACAGGTGGGACAGACAGTGGTTGAGGGAAGGGGAGGGTGGGACTGGTTTGTTGCACGCTCTTTCCGCTGCCTGCTCTTGGTTTCTGCACGCTCTCGGCGACGAGACTCGAGGTGCTCAGCGCCCTCCCGGATGCACTTCCTCCACTTAGGGCGGACTGGTCTTTGGCCAGGGACTCCCAGGTGTCGGTGGAAATGTTGCACTTTATCAGGGAGGCTTTGAGAGTGTCCCTTGTAACGTTTCCTCTGCCCAACTTTGGCTCATTTGCCATGAAGGAGTTCCGAGTAGAGCGTTGGCTTTGGGAGTCTCGTGTCTGGCATGCGGACAATGTGGCCTGCCCACCAGAGCTGATCAAGTGTGGTGAGTGCTTCAATGCCGGGGATGTTGGCCTGGTCGAGGACACGAACGTTGGTGTGTCTGTCCTCTCAGGGGATTTGTAGGATCTTGCGGAGACATCGTTGGTGTTATTTCTCCAGCGACCTGAGGTGTCTACTGCGCATTGTGTACAGTGGGAGTGAATGGGAAGGGGTCTGAGTCCATTGGGATTGTGTACTGTGGGAGTGAATGGGAAGGGGTTTGGGTCCATTGGGATTGTGTACAGTGGGAGTGAATGGGAAGGGGTCTGAGTCCATTGGGATTGTGTACAGTGGGAGTGAATAGGAAGGGGTCTGAGTCCATTGGGATTGTGTACAGTGGGAGTGAATGGGAAGGGGTTTGGGTCCTAAATGTAGATCAGACTGAATTATTATGTAAAATTATTTTGACTTCCCTAACTTTACAAGGACCATTTTTATTGGAGTTTTACCTTTGAAGGAAATCTGCGAAGCCACTTTTAGTCGCGGCATCTGGGAAGAGAGGAACAGATATCTCAGTAAGTCGGCAGAATTAGCATTTGTTAATAGCAGTACCTCCTCAAACATGGGCAGGTGGTGTAGGGGCCTTTCCTGCTGGCCCAACCACGGCTGCAGCCAGTGAAGGCAGAGGCAGCTGCACCATCCACTGGCATTGGAGTGAGGGCAACGGTCCGATTCATCAATCTGGACTGGGAATGGGAGGTAGCGAACGCAAGCAGGGGACGGCCAAGCAAACATCGAATCATAGAATGATACTGCACAGGAGGATCCCACTGGGCCCATCCAGCCCGTGCTGTGCCGGCTCGGTGAGACAGCGATCCAATCAGTCCCACTCCCCCCGCTCTTTCCCCACAGCCCGGCACATTTCAAGTATTTACCCAATTCCCGGTTTGAAAGTCACTGTTGAATCTGCTCCCACCGCCCTTTCAAGCAGCGCGTTCCCAATCACAACAACTCGCTGCGTAAAAACATTCTCCCCCTCTTCCCCTCTGGTTCCATCGCCGATTATCGTCAATCTGTGCCCCTCTGGTTCCATCGCCGATTATCGTCAATCTGTGTCCCTCTGGTTCCATCGCCGATTATCGTCAATCTGTGTCCCTCTGGTTCCATCGCCGATTATCGTCAATCTGTGTCCCTCTGGTTCCATCGCCGATTATCGTCAATCTGTGTCCCTCTGGTTCCATCGCCGATTATCGTCAATCTGTGTCCCTCTGGTTCCATCGCCGATTATCGTCAATCTGTGTCCCTCTGGTTCCATCGCCGATTATCGTCAATCCGTGTCCCTCTGGTTCCATCGCCGATTATCGTCAATCCGTGTCCCTCTGGTTCCATCGCCGATTATCGTCAATCTGTGTCCCTCTGGTTCCATCGCCGATTATCGTCAATCTCTGTCCCTCTGGTTCCATCGCCGATTATCGTCAATCCGTGTCCCTCTGGTTCCATCGCCGATTATCGTCAATCCGTGTCCCTCTGGTTCCATCGCCGATTATCGTCAATCTGTGTCCCTCTGGTTCCATCGCCGATTATCGTCAATCTCTGTCCCTCTGGTTCCATCGCCGATTATCGTCAATCTGTGTCCCTCTGGTTCCATCGCCGATTATCGTCAATCTGTGTCCCTCTGGTTCCATCGCCGATTATCGTCAATCTCTGTCCCTCTGGTTCCATCGCCGATTATCGTCAATCTCTGTCCCTCTGGTTCCATCGCCGATTATCGTCAATCTGTGTCCCTCTGGTTACCGACCCTCCTGCCCCTGGGAACAGTTTCTCTCTATCTACTCTATCAAAACCTCTCGTGATTTTGATCGCCTCTATCAAATCTCCCCCTTAACCTTCTCTGATCCAAGGAGAACAACCCCAGCTTCTCCAGTCTCTCCCCGTCACTGAAGTCCCTCAAACCTGGGACCATTCTGGTCAATCTCCCCTTAACCTTCTCTGCTCTAAGGAGAACCCCAGCTTTATTAATAATAAAGCATCCTCCGCCTCGGGCTAGATGGAGGAGTCAGAGCTGGTGAAACGCGCTTGTGCTGTCGGACATTGTCCTGAGTGAGTTAGCATCTGACTGGTGACCAACATCCATCTGCTCTGGTAACGGAAGGTGGACAAAGATGAAGCTGGACCTTAATTTTTAACTGAATATAATGCTCAGACTGTTATGTATGCAATAACTCGACAGACTGAATACTGTAAACTCCGAACAGGTACAAACCTGGCTCTACTTTATTAGGGCACGAAGTGCTCACAATACAAGATGGCTGGCCTTTTAAACCTGGGCCGCATACACATGTGCACAGCCCAAAAACCTCCGACAGTGGCGCCACCTGGCGGCTGATAAACCGAAGCATACATACATGCCACAAACGTTGAGTAAGAACTTAGCTCCCTCTACACTGTCCCATCAAACACTCCCATGGCAGGTACAGGGGGTTAGATACAGAGTAAAGCTCCCTCTACACTGTTCCATCAAACACTCCCAGGGCAGGTACAGGGGGTTAGATACAGAGTAAAGCTCCCTCTACACTCTCCCATCAAACACTCCCAGGGCAGGTACAGGGGGTTAGATACAGAGTAAAGCTCCCTCTACACTCTCCCATCAAACACTCCCAGGGCAGGTACAGCACGGGGTTAGATACAGAGTAAAGCTCCCTCTACACTATCCCATCAAACACTCCCAGGGCAGGTACAGCACGGGGTTAGATACAGAGTAAAGCTCCCTCGACACTGTCCCATCAAACACTCCCAGGGCAGGTACAGAGGGTTAGATACAGAGTAAAGCTCCCTCTACACTGTCCCCATCAAACACTCCCAGGGTAGGTACAACACGGGGTTAGATACAGAGTAAAGCTCCCTCTACACTGTCCCATCAAACACTCCCAGGGCAGGTACAGGGGGTTAGATACAGAGTAAAGGGAGTTTTAATTAAGTTGATTAGAAGGTTGGATTACTGTTTCACAGAGTATTAATACTTGCCTGTTTCGTTACATTCCTCCATCTGTAAAAGAGAAGACTGTTATTAGCAGGAACCTTACACATCAACCCATGCCCCGCTCTCTCCCCATAGCCCTGTATCAATCCCCAAACTAATCCCACTGCCCCGCTCTCTCCCTATAGCCCTGTATCAATCCCCAAACTAATCCCACTGCCCTGCTCTCTCCCCATAGCTCTGTATCAATCCCAAACTAATCCCACTGCCTCACTCTCTCTCCATAGCCCTGTATCAATCCCCAAACTAATCCCACTGCCCCGCTCTCTCTCCATAGTCCTGTATCAATCCCCAAACTAATCCTACTGCTCCGCTCTCTTCATAGCCCTGTATCAATCCCCAAACTAATCCCACTGCCCCGCTCTCTCCCCATAGCCCTGTATCAATCCCAAACTAATCCCACTGCCCCATTCTCTCCCTGTAGTCCTGTATCAATCCCAAACTAATCCCATTACCCCGTTCTCTCCCCTTAGCCCTGTATCAATCCCAAACTAATCCCACTGCCCCGCGCTCCCCCCATAGTTTTGTATCAATCCCCAAACTAATCCCTTTACCCCGTTCTCTCCCCTTAGCCCCGTATCAATCCCAAACTAATCCCACTGCCCCGCTCTCTCCCCATAGCCCTGTATCAATCCCAAACTAATCCCACTGCCCCGCTCTCTCCCCATAGCCCTGTATCAATCCCAAACTAATCCCACTGTCCTGTGGTAAAGCATTCTTTACCAACCCTCTGTGTATAGAAATGTATCCTACTCTATCTCCTCACTCTCTTAGTATCAGGATTGAAACCGTTAAGACACAGAAAATCATATGATAAATGTATTAATAGATATTAATGGGATGGGTGTGGACAATTTGAAATCTTACCATTATTTTTGCCATTCTCTTCACTGGTTCAGTGGAGTTAAAGAAACCCATAGAGCCCCCGTTGGAAGAATCTGGGAGCAAAGAGGGTAAAAAAAACATTTGCAGGTTTCTCCGAGCGACTAAAATCCCCGTGCACGCAGTTCCTGTCAAAAAAGCCCTCACCTCCTGTAACCACATCTTGCGTGTCAAACCTTCCCCATCATAAATTCATCTGACAGTATTTACAATGGAAACTTCCTATGTAAACGTCACGCTGTAATTGCAACCTCCCGCCAGTGGCGGCGCTGAAGTGCCTCAGGGTTTCGCATCTCCCAACTCCCCAGCCCGTACTGCAGAGAAATTGCTCGTGTAGCTGACATGCCTGCCCTGCCCTGCTCATCTCCCTCCTGCCCTCTAACGGCATATAAATTGGCCAGAAAAAGCAGCAAACCTGAGGACTGGGAGAAATTTAGAATTCAGCAGAGGAGGGCAAAGGGTTTAATTAGGAGGGGTAAAATAGAGTATGAGAGGAAGCTTGCTGGGAACATAAAAACTGACTGCAAAAGCTTCTATAGATATGTGAAGAGAAAAAGATTAGTGAAGACCAACATAGGTCCCTTGCAGTCAGAATCAGGTGAATTTATAATGGGGAACAAAGAAATGGCAGACCAATTGAACAAATACTTTGGTTCTGTCTTCACAAAAGACTCAAATAACTTTCCGGAAATACTCGGGGACCAAGGGTCTAGCGAGAAGGAGGAACTGAAGGAAATCCTTATTAGTCAAGAAATTGATGGGATTGAAGGCCAATAAATCTCCAGGGCCTGATAGTCTGCATCCCAGAGTACTTAAGGAAGTGGCCCTAGAAATAGTGGATGCATTGGTGATCATTTTCCAACAGTCTATCGACTCTGGATCAGTTCCTATGGACTGGAGGGTAGCTAATGTAACACTACTTTTAAAAAAAGGAGGGAGAGAGAAAGCGGGGAATTATAGACCAGTTAGCCTGACATCGGTAGTGGGGAAAATGTTGGAATCAATTATTAAAGATGAAAAAGCAGCGCATTTGGAAAGCAGTGACAGAATCGGTCCAAGTCAGCATGGATTTATGAAGGGGAAATCATGCTTGATAAATCTTCTAGAATTTTTTGAGGATGTAACTAGTAGAGTGGACAAGGGATAACCAGTGGATGTGGTGTATTTCGACTTTCAAAAGGCATTTGACAAGATCCCACATAAGAGATTGGTGTGCAAAATTAAAGCACATGGTATTAGGGGTAATGTACTGACGTGGATAGAGAACTGGTTGGCAGACAGGAAGCAGAGATTCGGGATAAACGAGTCCTTTTCAGAATGGCAGGCAGTGACTAGTGGGGTGCCGCAGGGCTCAGTGCTGGGACCCCAGCTATTTACAATATACATTAATGATTTAGATGAAGGAATTGAATGTAATATCTCCAAGTTAGCAGATGACACTAAGCTGGGTGGCGGTGTGAGCTGTGAGGAGGATGCTAAGAGGCTGCAGGATGACTTGGACAGGTTAGTTGAGTGGGCAAATGCATGGCAGGTGCAGTATAATATGGATAAATGTGAGGTTATCCACTTTGGTGGCAAAAACAGGAAGGCAGAATACTATCTGAATGGCGACAAATTAGGAAAAGGGGAGGTGCAACGAGACCCGGGTGCCATGGCATGCAGGTACAGCAGGCGGTGAAGAAGGCCTTCATAGCTAGAGGATTTGAGTATAGGAGCATGGAGGTCTTACTGCAGTTGGTCAGGGCCTTAGTGAGGCCTCACCTGGAGTATTGTGTTCAGTTTTGGTCTCCTAATCTGAGGAAGGACGTTCTTGCTATTGAGGGAGTGCAGCGAAGGTTCACCAGACTGATTCCCGGGATGGCAGGACTGACAAATGAGGAGATACTGGATCGACTGGGCGTGTATTCACTGGAGTTTAGAAGAATGAGAGGATAGAATCATAGAAACATATAAAATTCTGACGGACCTGAACAGGTTAGATGCAGGACGAATGTTCCCGATGTTGGGGAAGTCCAGAACCAGGGGTCACAGTCTAAGGATAAGGGGGAAACTATTTAGGACCGAGATGAGGAGAAACTTCTTCACTCAGAGAATTGTGAACCTGTGGAATTCCCTACCGCAGAGAGTTGTTGAGGCCAATTCGTTAGATATATTCAAAAGATGTGGCCCTTACGGCTAAAGGGATCAGGGGGTATGGGGAGAAAGCAGGAAAGGGGTACTGAGGGAATGATCAGCCATGATCTTATTGAATGGTGGTGCAGGCTCGAAGGGCCGAATGGCCTACTCCTGCACCTATTTTCTATGTTTCACCGGCAGACTACACTTAATCTGAACCCTGTATAACACCACCCAAGATCAACTGGTTTATTTAAATAAATCGAAACCCAGGGCAAAAAATGGCCTTTTGGCCACCAAAGCTCGTCCCTCTAGTACTCCAACGCCCGCAGTCCAGCTTTAATTGTGCCCTAAAGTCTCCCAGCCTGGCAGACATTTGTAAACATTTCTCACACTCTCCCTTTCTACCTTTGTCTCCCTAGTTCACTCTCAGTGCTTCACTCCCTCTCTCTCTATTTAGCTCCTGCTGTCTCTCTCTCTCGCTCTGCCTCTCTCTCTCGCTGCCTCTCGCTCTGCCTGTCTCTTTTGCTCTTCTCTCGCGCTCTCTCCTTCTGCCTCTCTCTCTCTTTCTCTTGGCTTGTCTCCCTCTTTCTGCCGCGCTCTCTCCCTTTCTGTCGCTCTGCCTGACTCTCCTTCTCGCTCTCCCACTCTCTGCCTGTCTCCCTTGCTCTTTGCCTCTCTCCTTCTGCCTCTCTCGTTCTCTTTGCCTGTCTCCCTCTTTCTGCTGCTCTCTCTCCCTTTCTGTCTCTCTCTCTTTCTCTCTGTGACTCTATTCTTTGTGCTTTCACAGTCCGTACCTAAACACATTCCCCACAGTACCAGGACCAAGATGTAATTCTTCATTTCCAACGCGATGCTCAGCACCTTCATCTTTCTTAGGCTTGCAAAACTTCACCCTGTGAACAAAAGGGGAACAATATAAATGAAATCCGGCCCGATCTCTGAGCCCTGATGCGCAGAGCACAGAGATCTCGGGGGGGGAGGTTGTGGGGCTGGAGGAGATTACAGAGATAGGGAGAGGCAAGCCATGGAGGGATTTGTAAACATGGATGAGAATTTTGAAATTGAGGCGTTGCTTAACCGGGAGCCAAAGTAGGTCAGCGAGCACAGGGGGTGATGGGTGAGTGGGACTGGGTGCGAGTTAGGACACAGGGGCAGCGAGCACAGGGGGTGATGGGTGAGCGGGACTCGGTACGAGTTAGGACACGGGGCAGCAAGCACAGGGGGTGATGGGTGAGCGGGACTTGGTGCGAGTTAGGACACAGGGGCAGCGAGCACAGGAGGCGATGGGTGAGCGTGACTCGGTCCGAGTTAGGACACGGGGCAGCAAGCACAGGGGGTGATGGGTGAGTGGGACTTGGTGTGAGTTAGGACACGGGTAAGTGAGCACAGGGGGTGATGGGTGAGCGGGACTTGGTGTGAGTTAGGACACGGGGAAGTGAGCACAGGGGGTGATGGGTGAGCGGGACTGGGTGCAAGTTAGGACACGGGGCAAGCACAGGGGGTGATGGGTGAGCGGGACTGGGTGCGAGTTAGGACACGGGGCAGTGAGCACAGGGGGTGATGGGTGAGCGGAACTCGGTGCGAGTTAGGCCACAGGGCAGTGAGCACAGGGGGTGATGGGTGAGCGGAACTCGGTGCGAGTTAGGCCACAGGGCAGTGAGCACAGGGGGTGATGTGTGAGTGGGACTCGGTGCGAGTTAGGACACAGGGCAGCGAGCACAGGGGGTGATGTGTGAGTGGGACTTGGTGCGAGTTAGGACACAGGGACAGCCGAGTTTTGGATCACCTCTAGTTTATGTCGGGTAGAATGTGAGCAGCCAGCCAGGAGTGTGTTGGAGTAGTCAAGTCTGGAGGTAACAAAGGCACGGATGAGGGCTTCAGCAGCGGATGAGCTGAGGCAGGGGTGAAGACGGGCGATGTTACAGAGGTGGAAATGGGCGGTTTTAGTTATGCCGCGGCTATGTGGCCGGAAGCTCACCTCGGGGTCAAATATGATGCCAAGGTTGCGAACAGTCTGGTTCAGCCTCAGACAGGAGTTGGGGAGAGGGTGGAGTCAGTGGCTAGGGAACGGAGTTTGTGACAGAGATCGAAAACCATGGTTTCGGCCTTCCCAATATTTAGCAGGAGGAAATTTCGGCTCATCCAGTGTCGAACAAGCAGTCTGACAATTTAGAGACCGAGGAGGGGTCGAGAGAAGGGGGGGGGTGAGGTAGAGCTGGGTGTCGTCAGCGTACATGTGGGAACTGACGCTGTGTTTCCGGATGATGTCGCCAAGGGGCAGCGTGTAGATAAGAAATAGGAAGGGGCCAAGGATAGGTCCTTGGGGGACACCGGAGGCAACGATGCGGGGGGCGGGAAGGGAAGCAAGCGATTCTCTGGCTACGATTAGATAAGAATGGAACCAGGCGAGTGCAGTCCCACCCAGCTGGACCATGGTGGAGAAGCGTTGGAGGAGGATAGAGTGGTCAACTGTGTCAAAGGCTGCAAACAGGACGAGGAGTTTGTGGCGGGAACGGAATGGTATCCGTGCGTTGCAGTTCTCGATGACATTTTCTGAGTCCGATTCTCAAGTGCAATTTTGATTTGGTTTTGAAGAAACAGAAATAATGAATCTGTGGCAGTTCTGCCCTGCTTTCTGAAACTGAACACCGTCCAAAATGCTCGGGCTTGTTTCACATTGATCACTACAGGTTCTCATTAAACTTTCATTGGCTGTTTAATTATTCATCGTAAACTGACTGGACTAAAAATTAAAACTCCTTGAATCATTTCCCAACTTCACCAAACCCCCCCCCAGTACTGCCCTCCCCAACCGCCCCTCCCAATCCGCGGGATCCACTGCCTCTCCCAATCCACAGGATCCACTGTCCCGACACCTCCCAATCCACGGGATCCACTGCCCCCCCAATCTGTGGGATCCACTGTCCCGACACCTCCCAATCCACGGGATCCACTGCCCCCCAATCTGTGGGATCCACTGCCTCTCCCAATCCACAGGATCCACTGTCCCGGCACCTCCTAATCCACGGGATCCACTGCCCCCCAATCCGTGGGATCCACTGCCCCCCAATCCATGGGATCCACTGCCCCTCCCCACCCGCGCGATCCCCTCCCCACAATCCGTGGGATCAACTGCCCCCCAATCTGTGGGATCCACTGCCTCTCCCAATCCACGGGATCCACTGTCCCGACACCTCCCAATCCACGGGATCCACTGCCCCCAATCTGTGGGATCCACTGCCTTTCCCAATCCACGGGATCCACTGTCCCGGCACCTCCCAATCCACGGGATCCACTGCCCCCCCAAATCTGTGGGATCCACTGCCTCTCCCAATCCATGGGATCCACTGTCCCGACACCTCCCAATCCACGGGATCCACTGCCCCCAATCCGTGGGATCCACTGCCCCTCCCCATCCGCGTGATCCACTCCCCCCCAATCTGTGGGATCCACTGCCCCCCAATCCGTGGGATCCACTGCCCCCCATCAGCAGATCCACTGCCCCAACCACTCCCAATCCGTGGGATCCACTGCCCCCCATCCGTGGGATCCACTGCCCCCAATCCATGGGATCCACTGCCCCTCCCCACCTGCGCGATCCACTGCCCCCCACCCAATCCGCGGGATCCACTGCCTCTTCCGATCCAGGAGATCCACTGCCCCGACAACTCCCAATCTGCGGGATCCACTGCCCCTCCCCATCCGCGCGATCCTTTGCCACACCCCCTCCCATTCCTTAGGATCCATTGCCCCTCCCCTCCCAATCCGCGGGATCCATTACCTCTCACGGAGCCTCGCACACACCTGCGAGAGCCTGGAAGATATTCAACCCTGGAGGGCATCACAATCCTGTTTTCTCTCTTTCTCTGTCTCTCACACACACACACACTTTCACACACGCACTCTCTCACACACACAGATACACACTGTCATACATCACACACTCACGGATACACACATTCAGATACACACACTCTCAGACACACTCAGATACACACTCTCATACTCACACATGCACACATTCAGATACTCTCAGACTCACTCTCACACACGCACACATACACATGCTCACACACTCAGATACACACACCCTCATACACACAACACTCACACACTGACAGCCGCACACACTGACAGACACACGCACACACTTACTTACGAGCAGGGGTCATTGGACAGTGACCAGGAGTGGGCACCCTGGCCGATTTCTCCTCCTCCCTGTGAGGGTGGGGGATGCTGCCAGCTTCAGCCTTCAACCAGGAGCAGTGAAAGCTGCTCAGTCGGACCCAGTGCCGAATCGCCTGCCCTCACTCTTCCTCCTGGGTCTGTGAACGGGAGGGGGGGGCGGGAAGAGAGTCGAGACTTTCAACAATAAGTATATCTCATTTTAATTTCATGTCTTGAACTCCTGCTGCCTTCACTCCAGCAATCTAGGAAACAGCACCTTGTGCATCGACTGCCGACCCCAAGTCCTGGTCGCCAGAGAGCTTGACTTCAATTTACCTGTTTTAGCAAACGCCCAATAGCCCCGTTGGAAAGGAACGTGGAATTAAATGGACGGCGGGTCCCTGTTAAATTCACCTCTTGCAGTTCTTGGTAGGCGTCGGTAATGGAGGAGCTGGGTGCGTCTGACTGACGGCGGAGAGAGACAAGCAGAGAGACAACACGGAGGATTCAACAGTCCCTGCACATCAGCCCAACCCACCTTAGGTAACCCTGGGGAGAGTGGGGGAGGGAGAGAGAGAGGGAGAGAGAAACTCACCTGCTCACACGCCCAGCGACTGGCAACTGTAAGCTCGGCACAGTTTATGATTGATGTTAACAGAGGGGACAGAATGTCAATTGAGCTTGCATCCATCCGCGCCGGAACTCCACCTCCCGTCTCTCGAGGTGCGGCTTCTTCCTGGCACTTGGCTTACGAAGTATCACTGTCCCATCACACACTCCCAGGGCACGGGGTTAGATACAGAGTAAAGCTCCCTCTACACTGTCCCATCAAACACTCCAAGGGTAGGTACAGGGGGTTAGATACAGAGTAAAGCTCCCTCTACACTGTCCCATCACACACTCCCAGGGCACGGGGTTAGATACAGAGTAAAGCTCCCTCTACACTGTCCCATCAAACACTCCAAGGGTAGGTACAGGGGGTTAGATACAGAGTAAAGCTCCCTCTACACTGTCCCATCACACACTCCCAGGGCACGGGGTTAGATACAGAGTAAAGCTCCCTCTACACTGTCCCATCAAACACTCCAAGGGTAGGTACAGGGGGTTAGATACAGAGTAAAGCTCCCTCTACACTGTCCCATCAAACACTCCCAGGGCAGGTACAGCACGGGGTTAGATACAGAGCAAAGCTCCCTCTACACTGTCCCATCAAACACTCCCAGGGCAGGTACAGGGGGTTAGATACAGAGTAAAGCTCCCTCTACACTGTCCCATCAAACACTCCCAGGGCAGGTACAGCACGGGGTTAGATACAGAGTAAAGCTCCCTCTACACTGTCCCATCAAACATTCCCAGGGCAGGTACAGGGGGTTAGATACAGAGTAAAGCTCCCTCTACACTGTCCCATCAAACATTCCCAGGGCAGGTACAGGGGGTTAGATACAGAGTAAAGCTCCCTCTACACTGTCCCATCAAACACTCCCAGGGCAGGTACAGGGGGTTAGATACAGAGTAAAGCTCCCTCTACACTGTCCCATCAAACACTCCCAGGGCAGGTACAGGGGGTTAGATACAGAGTAAAGCTCCCTCTACACTGTCCCATCAAACACTCCCAGGGCAGGTACAGGGGGTTAGATACAGAGTAAAGCTCCCTCTACACTGTCCCATCAAACATTCCCAGGGCAGGTACAGGGGGTTAGATACAGAGTAAAGCTCCCTCTACACTGTCCCATCAAACATTCCCAGGGCAGGTACAGGGGGTTAGATACAGAGTAAAGCTCCCTCTACACTGTCCCATCAAACACTCCCAGGGCAGGTACAGGGGGTTAGATACAGAGTAAAGCTCCCTCTACACTGTCCCATCAAACACTCCCAGGGCAGGTACAGCATGGGGTTAGATACAGAGTAAAGCTCCCTCTACACTGTCCCATCAAACACTCCCAGGGCAGGTACAGGGGGTTAGATACAGAGTAAAGCTCCCTCTACACTGTCCCATCAAACATTCCCAGGGCAGGTACAGGGGGTTAGATACAGAGTAAAGCTCCCTCTACACTGTCCCATCACACACTCCCAGGGCACGGGGTTAGATACAGAGTAAAGTTCCCTCTACACTGTCCCATCACACACTCCCAGGGCAGGTACAGGGGGTTAGATACAGAGTAAAGCTCCCTCTACACTGTCCCATCAAACATTCCCAGGGCAGGTACAGGGGGTTAGATACAGAGTAAAGCTCCCTCTACACTGTCCCATCACACATTCCCAGGGCAGGTACAGGGGGTTAGATACAGAGTAAAGCTCCCTCTACACTGTCCCATCACACATTCCCAGGGCAGGTACAGGGGGTTAGATACAGAGTAAAGCTCCCTCTACACTGTCCCATCAAACACTCCCAGGGCAGGTACAGCACAGGGTTAGATACAGAGTAAAGCTCCCTCTACACTGTCCCATCAAACACTGCCAGGGCAGGTACAGCACGGCGTTAGATACAGAGTAAAGCTCCCTCTACACTGTCCCATCAAACACTCCCAGGGCAGGTACAGCACAGGGTTAGATACAGAGTAAAGCTCCCTCTACACTGTCCCATCAAACACTGCCAGGGCAGGTACAGCACGGCGTTAGATACAGAGTAAAGCTCCCTCTACACTGTCCCATCAAACACTCCCAGGGCAGGTACAGGGGGTTAGATACAGAGTAAAGCTCCCTCTACACTGTCCCATCAAACACTCCCAGGGCAGGTACAGGGGGTTAGATACAGAGTAAAGCTCCCTCTACACTGTCCCATCAAACACTCCCAGGGCAGGTACAGGGGGTTAGATACAGAGTAAAGCTCCCTCTACACTGTCCCATCAAACACTCCCAGGGCAGGTACAGGGGGTTAGATACAGAGTAAAGCTCCCTCTACACTGTCCCATCAAACACTCCCAGGGCAGGTACAGGGGGTTAGATACAGAGTAAAGCTCCCTCTACACTGTCCCATCAAACACCCCCAGGGCAGGTACAGGGGGTTAGATACAGAGTAAAGCTCCCTCTACACTGTCCCATCACACATTCCCAGGGCAGGTACAGGGGGTTAGATACAGAGTAAAGCTCCCTCTACACTGTCCCATCAAACACTCCCAGGGCAGGTACAGGGGGTTAGATACAGAGTAAAGCTCCCTCTACACTGTCCCATCAAACACTCCCAGGGCAGGTACAGCACAGGGTTAGATACAGAGTAAAGCTCCCTCTACACTGTCCCATCAAACACTGCCAGGGCAGGTACAGCACGGCGTTAGATACAGAGTAAAGCTCCCTCTACACTGTCCCATCAAACACTCCCAGGGCAGGTACAGGGGGTTAGATACAGAGTAAAGCTCCCTCTACACTGTCCCATCAAACACTCCCAGGGCAGGTACAGGGGGTTAGATACAGAGTAAAGCTCCCTCTACACTGTCCCATCAAACACTCCCAGGGCAGGTACAGGGGGTTAGATACAGAGTAAAGCTCCCTCTACACTGTCCCATCAAACACTCCCAGGGCAGGTACAGGGGGTTAGATACAGAGTAAAGCTCCCTCTACACTGTCCCATCAAACACTCCCAGGGCAGGTACAGGGGGTTAGATACAGAGTAAAGCTCCCTCTACACTGTCCCATCAAACACTCCCAGGGCAGGTACAGGGGGTTAGATACAGAGTAAAGCTCCCTCTACACTGTCCCATCAAACACCCCCAGGGCAGGTACAGGGGGTTAGATACAGAGTAAAGCTCCCTCTACACTGTCCCATCAAACACTCCCAGGGCAGGTACAGGGGGTTAGATACAGAGTAAAGCTCCCTCTACACTGTCCCATCAAACACCCCCAGGGCAGGTACAGCACGGGGTTAGATACAGAGTAAAGCTCCGTCTACACTGTCCCATCAAACACTCCCAGGGCAGGTACAGGGGGTTAGATACAGAGTAAAGCTCCCTCTACACTGTCCCATCAAACACTCCCAGGGCAGGTACAGGGGGTTAGATACAGAGTAAAGCTCCCTCTACACTGTCCCATCAAACACTCCCAGGGCAGGTACAGCACGGGGTTAGATACAGAGTAAAGCTCACTCTACACTGTCCCATCAAACACTCCCAGGGCAGGTACAGCACAGGTTAGAGACAGAGTAAAGCTCCCTCTACACTGTCCCATCAAACACTCCCAGGGCAGGTACAGCACGGGGTTAGATACAGAGTAAAGCTCCCTCTACACTGTCCCATCAAACACTCCCAGGGCAGGTACAGCACGGGGTTAGATACAGAGTAAAGCTCCCTCTACACTGTCCCATCAAACACTCCCAGAGCAGGTACAGCATGGGGTTAGATACAGAGTAAAGCTCCCTCTACACAGTCCCATCAAACATTCCCAGGACAGGTACAGCACAGGGTTAGATACAGAGTAAAGCTCCCTCTACACTGTCCCATCAAACACTCCCAGGGCAAGTACAGGGGGTTAGATACAGAGTAAAGCTCCCTCTACACTGTCCCATCAAACACTCCCAGGACAGGTACAGCACGTGGTTAGATACAGAGTAAAGCTCCCTCTACACTGTCCCATC
Organism: Pristiophorus japonicus; assembly: GCF_044704955.1. Taxonomy (NCBI): domain Eukaryota; kingdom Metazoa; phylum Chordata; class Chondrichthyes; family Pristiophoridae; genus Pristiophorus; species Pristiophorus japonicus. The sequence continues at coordinate 2,206,166 of NC_092006.1, forward strand.
AAACACTCCCAGGGCAGGTACAGCACGGGTTATGTGTTGTATGAAATGACACAATGAACTCCATACTGTGAGCCAGTGGCTAGGTGTAACGTGGTCAGTCTTTAATGGCTTCCAGAAGTGAAGATACAAAGGTGAAATTCAGGTTATATACCGGGCCCAGCACAAGTGTACCTACCACCCTAGGACCTCCGACGGTAGTGCCCTCTGGTGGTGGGCAGACCTTATGTACATACATTACATCATTCCTCCCCCCCCCCCAGTTGTTGGCACAAGTCCATATTACAAGTTCAGACGGTCCGGAGTCCTTCGCTCCCTGGTTGACCGTCTCAGTACAATCCCAGTGCTTTCCGAGTCTCTCTCGACTCGGGGCTGGGGGTTGACCACAGTGGGTTCTTCTGATGGCTGGACGGGAGTTGGTTGGTCGTCTAAGCTCGCGTTGTCTTCTTCCATCTGCTCCGGTTCGTCGTCGCTTGATTTGATCAATGTGTTTCCTGCACATCTGCCCATTCTTGAGCTTAACCATATACCATATACACCCTCCTTCTCCGTAACATTACCCGGGAGCCACTTGGGCCCTTGACCATGGTTATGAACATACACTGGGTCATTTACAGATATGTCGCGTGACACTGCGGCTGGTGTTGACGTCGGGTTTCGACATGATCGTTAAGGTCAGGATGGACTAGAGAGGGCCTGGTTTTGAGGCCTCTCTTCATCAATAGTTCCACAGGCGGGACCCCGGTGAGCGTGTGTGGCCTTGTCCTGTAACTGAGCAGTATGCGTGGCAGGCGTGTCTGCAAGGAACCGTGAGTTGCGCGTTTGAGGGTTTGAACTGCCCGCTCCGCTTGACCATTGGACGCGGGTTTGAATGGGGCTGACCTCATGTGTTTTATGTCGTTGCGGTTTATGAACTCTTGAAACTCCAAGCTCGTGAAACACGGTCCGTTGTCGCTGACAACGATGTCTGGAAGACCATGTGTGGCAAACATGGCTCTCAGGTTCTCAATGGTGGCAGTGGAATTGCTGGATGACATGATCACACATTCTATCCATTTGGAGTATGCATCCACCACCACAAAAAACATTTTACCGAGGAAGGGGCTCGCAAAGTCGATGTGGATTCTAGATCACAGTTTGGATGCCATCACCACAGACTGAGCGGAGCTTCCTTTGGGGCATTGCTTAACTGCGTGCAAGTGTTGCACTGATGCACACATAACTCTAAGTCTGAGTCAATGCCAGGCCACCAAACATGGGACCTGGCGATGGCCTTCAGCATGACAATCCCGGGATGTGTGCTATGTCATTCCCGTACAAATCTCGCCCTGCCTTTCTTGGGTATTACAACACGATTACCCCACAGTAAACAGTCGGACTGGATGGAAAGCTCATCTTTGCATCGGCTGTACGGTTTGGTTTCATCACCCATTTCCTTGGGGATGGTCGACCAGTCCCCGTTAAGAACGCAACATTTTACAACCAATAGGGTCGGATCCTGGCTGGTCCAGGTGTTAACTTGTTGAGCAGTGACAGGCGACCCTTCACTCTCAAAGGCATCCGTGACCATAAGTAGCTCTGCGGGCACTGGCGTTTCCACCTTCAGTGTGAGCAACGGTAACCGGCTCAATGCATCAGTGCAGTTGTCGATGCCTGGTCTATGGCGAATGACATAATCATAGGCCGATAATGTCAGCGGCCACCTCTGGATGCGGGACGACGCGTTGGTATTGATACCTTTATGTTCCGAGAACAACAATATAAGCAGCTTGTGATCGGTTTCTACCTCGAAGCGAAGCCCAAACAGGTACTAGTGCATTTTTTTTACCCCATAAACACATGCTAAAGCCTTTTTCTCTACCATGCCATAGGCTCTTTCTGCCTTGGACAGGCTTCAAGACGCGTATGCAACTGGTTGTAGCTTGCCTGACTCATTGGCTTGCTAGGGGACGCAGCCGACCCCATAGGACGACGCATCACAGGTCAAAACTAGACGCATGCATAGGTCATACAGTACCAGTAGCTTGTGGGAACACAACAGATTTCTAGCCTTCTCAAAGGCTCTGTCTTGAAGTTCATCCCACAGCCAATCGTCTCCTTTCCTGAGCAAAGGCTCTCATACTGAGCTCAATTTGGGTAAGAAGTTACCGAAGTAGTTGAGAAGACCCAGGAACGAACGCAGCTCTGTCAGATTCTGGGGCCTGGGCGCATTTTTGATGGCCTCTGTTTTCGCGGCAGTAGGCCTGATTCCGTCTGCAGCAATCTTTCGTCCAAGGAATTCGACCTCTGGTGCCATGAAAACGCACTTCGAACGTTTCAGCCTGAGTCCCACTGTGTCCAGACGACGCAGAACCTCTTCCAGATTGTGCAGGTGCTCGGAGGTGTCACGACCCGTGACTAGGATGTCGTCTTGGAATACCACGGTCCTGGGGACGGATTTCAATAGGCTCTCTGTGTTTCTCTGAAATATGGCTGCCGCCGAACGAATGCCAAAAGGGCACCTGTTGTAAATAAACAGTCCTTTCTGCGTGTTGATGCACGTAAGTTTCTTTGATAATTCAACCAGTTCCTGTGTCACGTAGGCCGACGTTAGATCCAATTTGGTGAACGATTTTCCCCCGGCTAGCGTTGCAAACAGGTCATCAGCTTTCGGTAGCGGGTACTGATCTTGTTTCGAAACTTGCTTCGTCGTCTAAGCTCGCGGTGTCTTCTTCCAACTGTTCCGGTTCGTCAGTGACCACTCCCTGGTACGACACTCTTACTGCTGCACTGCCGATTACAGAGTAAAGCTCCCTCTACACTGTCCCATCAAACACTCCCAGGGCGGGGACAGCACGGGGTTAGACACAGAGTAAAGCTCCCTCTACACTGTCCCATCAAACACTCCCAGGGCGGGGACAGCACGGGGTTAGACACAGAGTAAAGCTCCCTCTACACTGTCCCATCAAACACTCTCAGGGCAGGTACAGGGGGTTAGATACAGAGTAAAGCTCCCTCTACATTGTCCCATCAAACACTCCCAGGGCAGGTAACATAGAAACATAGAAAATAGGTGCAGGAGTAGGCCATTCGGCCCTTCTAGCCTGCAACGCCATTCAATGAGTTCATGGCTGAACATGCAACTTCAGTACCCCATTCCTGCTTTCTCACCATACCCCTTGATTCCCCTAGTAGTAAGGACTTCATCTAACTCCTTTTTGAATATATTTAGTGAATTGGCCTCAACAACTTTCTGTGGTAAAGAATTCCACAGGTTCACCACTCTCTGGGTGAAGAAATTCCTCCTCATCTCGGTCCTAAATGGCTTCCCCATTATCCTTAGACTGTGTCCCCTGGTTCTGGACTTCCCCAACATTGGGAACATTCTTCCTGCATCTAAACTGTCTAACCCCGTCAGAATTTTAAACGTTTCTATGAGGTCCCCTCTCATTCTTCTGAACTCCAGTGAATACAAGCCCAGTTGATCCAGTCTTTCTTGATAGGTCAGTCCCGGCATCCCGGGAATCAGTCTGGTGAACCTTCGCTGCACTCCCTCAATAGCAAGAATGTCCTTCCTCAGGTTAGGAGACCAAAACTGTACACGTTACTCCAGGTGTGGCCTCACCAAGGCCCTGTACAATTGTAGCAACACCTCCCTGCCCCTGTACTCAAATCCCCTCGCTATGAAGGCCAACATGCCATTTTCTTTCTTAACCGCCTGCTGTACCTGCATGCCAACCTTCAATGACTGATGTACCATGACACCCAGGTCTCTTTGCACCTCCCCTTTTCCTAATCTGTCACCATTCAGATAATAGTCTGTCTCTCTGTTTTTACCACCAAAGTGGATAACCTCACATTTATCCACATTATACTTCATCTGCCATGCATTTGCCCACTCACCTAACCTATCCAAGTCGCTCTGCAGCCTCATAGCATCCTCCTCGCAGCTCACACTGCCACCCAACTTAGTGTCATCCGCAAATTTGGAGATACTACATTTAATCCCCTCGTCTAAATCATTAATATAGAGTGTAAACAGCTGGGGCCCCAGCACAGAACCTTGCGGTACCCCACTAGTCACTGCCTGCCATTCTGAGAAGTCCCCATTTACTCCTACTCTTTGCTTCCTGTCTGACAACCAGTTCTCAATCCATGTCAGCACAATACCCCCAATCCCATGTGCTTTAACTTTGCACATTAATCTCTTGTGTGGGACCTTGTCGAAAGCCTTCTGAAAGTCCAAATATACCACATCAACTGGTTCTCCCTTGTCCACTCTACTGGAAACATCCTCAAAAAATTCCAGAAGATTTGTCAAGCATGATTTTCCTTTCACAAATCCATGCTGACTTGGACCTATCATGTCACCTCTTTCCAAATGCACTGCTATGACATCCTTAATAATTGATTCCATCATTTTACCCACTACCGATGTCAGGCTGACCGGTCTATAATTCCCTGTTTTCTCTCTCCCTCCTTTTTTAAAAAGTGGGGTTACATTGGCTACCCTCCACTCCATAGGAACTGATCCAGTCAATGGAATGTTGGAAAATGACTGTCAATGCATCCGCTATTTCCAAGGCCACCTCCTTAAGTACTCTGGGATGCAGTCCATCAGGCCCTGGGGATTTATCGGCCTTCAATCCCATCAATTTCCCCAACACAATTTCCTGACTAATAAGGATTTCCCTCAGTTCCTCCTCCTCACTAGACCCTCCGACCCCTTTTATATCCGGAAGGTTGTTTGTGTCCTCCTCAGTGAATACCGAACCAAAGTACTTGTTCAATTGGTCCGCCATTTCTTTGTTCCCCGTTATGACTTCCCCTGATTCTGACTGCAGGGGACCTACGTTTGTCTTTACTAACCTTTTTCTCTTTACATATCTATAGAAACTTTTGCAATCCGTCTTAATGTTCCCTGCAAGCTTCTTCTCGTACTCCATTTTCCCTGCCCTAATCAAACCCTTTGTCCTCCTCTGCTGAGTTCTAAATTTCTCCCAGTCCCCGGGTTCGCTGCTATTTCTGGCCAATTTGTATGCCACTTCCTTGGCTTTAATGCTATCCCTGATTTCCCTTGATAGCCACGGTTGAGCCACCTTCCCTTTTTTATTTTTACGCCAGACAGGAATGTACAATTGTTGTAGTTCATCCATGCGGTCTCTAAATGTCTGCCATTGCCCATCCACAGTCAACCCCTTCAGTATCATTCGCCAATCTATCCTAGCCAATTCACGCCTCATACCTTCAAAGTTACCCTTCTTTAAGTTCTGGACCATGGTCTCTGAATTAACTGTTTCATTCTCCATCCTAATGCAGAATTCCACCATATTATGGTCACTCTTCCCCAAGGGGCCTCGCACAACGAGATTGCTAATTAATCCTCTCTCATTACACAACACCCAGTCTAAGATGGCCTCCCCCCTAGTTGGTTCCTCGACATATTGGTCTAAAAAACCATCCCTTATGCACTCCAGGAAATCCTCCTCCACCGTATTGCTTCCAGTTTGGTTAACCCAATCTATGTGCATATTAAAGTCACCCATTATAACTGCTGCACCTTTATTGCATGCACCCCTAATTTCCTGTTTGATGCCCTCCCCAACATCACTACTACTGTTTGGGTGTTAGGGGGTTAGATACAGAGTAAAGCTCCCTCTACACTGTCCCATCAAACACTCCCAGGGCAGGTACAGGGGGTTAGATACAGAGTAAAGCTCCCTCTACACTGTCCCATCAAACACTCCCAGGGCAGGTACAGGGGGTTAGATACAGAGTAAAGCACCCTCTACACTGTCCCATCAAACACTCCCAGGACAGGTACAGGGGGTTAGATACAGAGTAAAGCTCCCTCTACACTGTCCCCATCAAACACTCCCAGGGCAGGTACAGCACGGGGTTAGATACAGAGTAAAGCTCCCTCTACACTGTCCCATCAAACACTCCCAGGGCAGGTACAGGGGGTTAGATAGAGTAAAGCTCCCTCTACACTGTCCCATCAAACACTCCCAGGGCAGATACAGCAGGGGGTTAGATACAGAGTAAAGCTCCCTCTACACTGTCCCATCAAACACTCCCAGGGCAGGTACAGGGGGTTAGATACAGAGTAAAGCTCCCTCTACACTGTCCCATCAAACACTCCCAGGGCAGGTACAGGGGGTTAGATACAGAGTAAAGCTCCCTCTACACTGTCCCATCAAACACTCCCAAGGTGAGATGCACCTGAGCCGGGGATCAGAGTACTGCGATGGGCCGCTCACTGTGCGCAAGTACCTCCGCCCCCGCCTCATCTGTCCCCAGCTGCCCGAAGGCGGAAGGCCCTTTCGCTATCGAGCGGCTTGCGTCAGTCCCATGGAGGGGACTGCAAGGCTCTGAGAGCTGGCATGTGCTGGCAGGCCCTGTTCCCCCGACAACGGTCGCTCGGCGACACTTGCAGCCCTTCAACGCCACCTTCCTACGCGAGGGTTGGCTTCGGAATAAATTCTTTCCGACACCCTGGTAATAGGGAGGGGCAGTCAGGTGTTTGGTTTCATCCTGTTCTTTGGAGACTGGAGGTGCCAGCAAGTGACACCGAGCCCGGCTTAAAAACTGCTCATTCGATGCGCTCCTGTTTTGATTTTTGCCTGTTCTTCATCATCAGGGTTAGATTAAGAGGACAGGTTGTACACAGACAAGGCTTGCATTCCCTTTAGTATAGAGGATTAAGGGGTGATCTGATCGATGTGTTTTAAGATGATTAAAGAATACGATACGGGGGATAGAAAGAAACTATGGTGTCAACCGTGGCTCAGTGGGTAGCACACTCGCCCGCGTCAGAAGTTTGTGGGTTCAAGTCACACTCCAGAATTTGACCACAGAAATCTGCAGTACTGAGGGAGTGCCGCACTGTCGGAGGGGCAGTACTGAGGGAGTGCCGCACTGTCGGAGGGGCAGTACTGAGGGAGTGCCGCACTGTCGGAGGGGCGGTACTGAGGGAGTGCCGCACTGTCGGACGGGCAGTACTGAGGGAGAGCCGCACTGTCGGAGGACAGTACTGAGGGAGTGCCGCACTGTCGGAGGACAGTACTGAGGGAGTGCCGCACTGTCGGAGGGGCGGTACTGAGGGAGTGCCGCACTGTCGGACGGGCAGTACTGAGGGAGTGCCGCACTGTCGGAGGGGCAGTACTGAGGGAGTGCCGCACTGTCGGAGGGGCAGTACTGAGGGAGTGCCGCACTGTCGGAGGGGCGGTACTGAGGGAGTGCCGCACTGTCGGACGGGCAGTACTGAGGGAGAGCCGCACTGTCGGAGGACAGTACTGAGGGAGTGCCGCACTGTCGGAGGACAGTACTGAGGGAGTGCCGCACTGTCGGAGGGGCGGTACTGAGGGAGTGCCGCACTGTCGGAGGGGCGGTACTGAGGGAGTGCCGCACTGTCGGACGGGCGGTACTGAGGGAGCACCGCACTGTCGGAGGGGCGGTACTGAGGGAGTGCCGCACTGTCGGAGGGGCGGTACTGAGGGAGTGCCGCACTGTCGGAGGACAGTACTGAGGGAGCGCCGCACTGTCGGAGGGGCAGTGCTGAGGGAGCGCCGCACTGTCGGAGGGGCAGTGCTGAGGGAGCGCCGCACTGTCGGAGGGGCAGTGCTGAGGGAGCGCCGCACTGTCGGAGGGGCAGTGCTGAGGGAGCGCCGCACTGTCGGAGGGGCAGTGCTGAGGCAGCGCCGCACTGTCGGAGGGGCAGTACTGAGGGAGCGCCGCACTGTCGGAGGTGCCATCTTTCGGATGAGACGTTAAACCGAGGCCCTATCTGCCCCCTCCAGTGGACATAAAAGATCCCACGGCACTATTTCAAACAATGGGGCCAATATTTATCCCTCAGATCTGTGTCATTATGACATTGCTGTGTGTGGGAGCTTGCTGTGCGCAAATTGGCTGTCGCGTTTCTCACATTACAACAGTGACTACACTCCAAAAGTACTTCATTGGCTGTAAAGCGCTTTGGGACGTCCGCTGGTCGTGAAAGGCGCCATGTAAATGTAAGTCTTTCTTTCTTTTCTGGTGGTTGGGGGGTGAGCGGGCAGTGGGGGAGTCCAGAACAAGGGAGCGTCACCTTAAAATTAGATCCAGGCCGTTCAGGAGTGATGTCGAGAAGCACTTCCTCACACAAAGGCTAGTGGGATCTGGAACTCTCTCCCCCGAAAAGCTGTGGAGGCTGGGGGTCAATTGGAGCTTTCAAAACTGAGATCAGTAGATTTTTGTTGGGTAAGGGGATTAAGGGTTAACCAAGGCGGGTCGATAAGAGTTAAGAGACAGGATCAGCCGTGATCTCATTGAACAGGCTCGAGGGGCTGAATGGGCCTCCTCCTGTTCCTGTGTAACAGGCTCGAGGGGCTGAATGGGAATCCTCCTGTTCCTGTGTAACAGGCTCGAGGGGCTGAATGGGCCTCGTCCTGTTCCTGTGTACCAGGCTCGAGGGGCTGAATGGCCTCCTCCTGTTCCTGTGTAACAGGCTCGAGGGGCTGAATGGGCCTCCTCCTGTTCCTGTGTAACAGGCTCGAGGGGCTGAATGGGCCTCGTCCTGTTCCTGTGTACCAGGCTCGAGGGGCTGAATGGCCTCCTCCTGTTCCTGTGTAACAGGCTCGAGGGGCTGAATGGACCTCCTCCTGTTCCTGTGTATCAGGCTCGAGGGGCTGAATGGCCTCCTCCTGTTCCTGTGTAACAGGCTCAAGGGGCTGAATGGGCCTCCTCCTGTTCCTGTGTAACAGACTCGAGGGGCTGAATGGGCCTCGTCCTGTTCCTGTGTACCAGGCTCGAGGGGCTGAATGGCCTCCTCCTGTTCCTGTGTAACAGGCTCAAGGGGCTGAATGGGCCTCCTCCTGTTCCTGTGTACTAGGCTTGAGGGGCTGATTGGCCTCCTCCTGTTCCTGTGTACTAGGCTCGAGGGGCTGAATGGCCTCCTCCTGTTCCTGTGTAACAGGCTCGAGGGGCTGAATGGCCTCCTCCTGTTCCTGTGTTCCGACGAGGCGAGAATCTGACTCTCACTGACACCTGTTCTGGCTGGTAATTAATTCTGAATGCTCTATCATCGTCCGATGCGGTATCATAGCAATTATAGAATGCAGTGACGTGCACAAACCTGGATTGATTTACAAAGTGGCCATGATATTGTTTATCTCGCGTTTGCTCTTCCCTCCAGGCCAGCTTTCCGCTTCAGAAAGAAATACTTGCATTTCTACAGCACCATTCACGACCACCGGACGTCCCAAAGCACTTCACAGCCAATGAAGTAATTTTCGAAGTGTAGTCACTGTTGTAATGTGGGAAACGCGGCAGCTCAATTTGCTCGCAGGTCTTCAGGTTAACATCTCATCCGAAAAACAGCACTTCCGACAGTGTGGTGCTCCCTCAGTACTGCCCCTCCGACAGTGTGGTGCTCCCTCAGTACTGCCCCTCCAACAGTGCAGCGCTCCCTCAGTACTGCCCCTCCGACAGTGCGGCGCTCCCTCAGTACTGGTCTCCGACAGTGTGGTGCTCCCTCAGTACTGCCCCTCCAACAGTGCGGCGCTCCCTCAGTACTGCCCCTCCAACAGTGCGGCGCTCCCTCAGTACTGCCCCTCCAACAGTGCAGCGCTCCCTCAGTACTGCCCCTCCGACAGTGCGGCACTCCCTCAGTACTGCCCCTCCAACAGTGCGGCGCTCCCTCAGTACTGCCCCTCCAACAGTGCAGCGCTCCCTCAGTACTGCCCCTCCGACAGTGCAGCGCTCCCTCAGTACTGCCCCTCCAACAGTGCAGCGCTCCCTCAGTACTGCCCCTCCGACAGTGCAGCACTCCCTCTACTGCCCCTCCGACAGTGCAGCGCTCCCTCAGTAATGCCCTTTCGACAGTGCGGCGCTCCCTCAGTACTGCCCCTCCGACAGTGCGGTGCTCCCTCAGTACTGCCCCTCCGGCAGTGCGGCGCTCCTTCAATACTGCCCCTCCGACAGTGCGGCACTCCCTCAGTACTGCCCTCCGACATTGCGGCACTCCCTCAGTACAGCGCTTCCAACAGTGCAGCACTCCCTCAGTACCGCCCCTCCGGCAGTGCGGGGCTCCCTCAGTACTGCCCCTCCGACAGTGCGGCGCTCCCTCAGTACTGCCCCTCCGGCAGTGCGGCGCTCCCTCAGTACTGCCCCTCCGACAGTGCAGCACTCCCTCTACTGCCCCTCCGACAGTGCAGCGCTCCCTCAGTAATGCCCTTTCGACAGTGCGGCGCTCCCTCAGTACTGCCCCTCTGACAGTGCGGCGCTCCCTCAGTACTGCCCCTCCGACAGTGTGGCACTCCCTCAGTACTGCCCCTCCGACAGTGCAGCGCTCCCTCAGTACTGCCCCTCCGACAGTGCGGTGCTCCTCAGAGGGGCAGTACTGGAGGAGCTGCCGACTTTTGGATGAGACATTAAACCGAGGCCCCGTCCGGCCTCTCAGATGGATGTAAAAGATCCCATGACACTATTTCGAAGAGGAGCAGGGGCGTCCTCCCCAGTGTCCTAGGGCCAACATTTATCGCTCAATCAACGTAAGAAAAACAATTTATCTGCTTGATTTGCTTGTGCGTAAATTGGCTGCCACGTTTCCCACATTATAACTACATTCCAAAAAAGTACTTCATTCTCTGTAAAGGGCTTTGAGACGTCTGGTGGTCGTGAAAGGCGCTACATAAATGTAAGTCACACTGGAAATAGCCACGATTCCTCAGCCGAAAGCGCCAGGCTCAACTTTATCTCAAGTTTTATATGTTGCTCTTTTTTTAAAAAGGTCTTTCGTATCATCTCAGCAGGGTGCATGCAACTTCGCCGCTAAACCTACAACTTCTAGCCGTCCAAATATCATTGTGACTATTTGCACCGTGTTTCTTCTGTCCTTCTGCGCCTGCGTCCTCTGCCCTCCACCTCCCCCCGCCCCCCCACCCTTCACGGCCCGAAACCGGAACCGGACGTGGGGACCCGCAATTGACCACTTTGTTCCTCTGAGCCTCCGACCAAGCTGCGCTGCTGATCCTCCGAGTTTCAGCTGGGGGAGCCACCGGGCGGGCGGGGGAGAGAGAGGCGGGAACCTGGGAGGCTTTTACAGGGTTGGTGATCTATCCTCTCCGGCTTCTGAAGCCAGAATGGATCGAATTACACTTTGCAAAAGTCAATCGGAACTTGGGCTGGGCGGTTCCAGTTACACATTCCAGAGAAACTTCTGGGTATGGCTCATCATCCAAGGGGATCAATCAGGTTATAGTGGAGAGCCAATCTGAGACAATGGGGCCATTTTGTCAGTGCAAATAACCGAGTCCCAAATATATACATCGAATCGTGGTCATTAGCATTTTACACGCATTAGGATGTTAGCGACAGTTACTGTTCTTTCCTGAACCTTAGGGGACTGCGGCCACATTTGAGAAGAAGCAGGGCTTGCCAATTATTCTAGCGACCAGCAAAACGAACACAATTTCCATTCTATCAAAATGGCTGCTGACAACGAATTCCGGCAAGAACAACGGCAGAAGGGGTACTGAGGTGAATGATCAGCCATGATCTTATTGAATGGTGGTGCAGGCAGTAAGGGCCGAATGGCCTACTCCTGCACCAATTTTCTATGTTTCTAACCAAGAGATGTTGGCAGCAGTTGTGTCCTTTTATGTCGTTGGCAGCAATCGTGTTCTTTTAGGTCGTTGGCAGCAATCGTGTTCTTTTATGTCGTTGGCAGCAGGCAAGTAATTTTATGTCGTTAGCAGCAGGCACGCCATTTTATGGCGTTGGCAGCAGTCATGTTCTTTTATGGCGTTAGCAGTAGGCACGTCATTTTATGTCGTTAACAGCAGCACACCATTTTATGGCGTTGGCAGCAGGCACGTAATTTTATGGCGTTGGCAACAGGCACGTAATTTTATGGCGTTGGCAACAGGCACGTCATTTTATGGCATTGGCAACAGGAACATTATTTTATGGCGTTGGCAGCAATCATGTCCTTTTATGTCGTTGGCAGCAGTCATGTCTTTTTTTTAAAAAAGGCTGCCGATGGCGTCATTGTGATGTCACAATGAGGCCGCAAGCATACGACATCATCACGAGACACTGCTATTGGTTCAGCAGCTGGCAGCAAAGGGTCATCATCGTCACAACATGTCTTAACATTCTCCAAACGGTCGGCGAGAGAGGTGTTTGGGCCGGTTTATGTCGGTGGAAGATGTTATTGGGTTGCGACCCACAGAGATGTGCACGGTCTCGGCGCCCATCCACGCCCTCTTTCTGGGCCACCCGTGGGACGGCGCCGGCGGCGAGTTCGGGGTCGAGCTCGGGCTCCCGCTCGCTCTGCGATCTCCTGGGCGACTGGCACAAGCTGACAGACTGCAGCTTCCAGCAGTGGTGCGAAGGAGCGTCGGAGTGTGGTGAGCCTACACGGGGGAGGTAGCTTGCCGCTCAGCCCTGGAGGGAGAGACCCTCGATAAGAGCCCCTTCGTCTCTCCCCCTGCCCACTCCCCACCACACCATCCCTGGCAACACATGCAGGATCGTGGGTTTTCATTATTCATTCACGGGATGTGGGTGTCGCTGGCAAGGCCGGCATTTATTGCCCATCCCCCTAATCGCCCCTTGAGAAGGTGGTGGTGAGCCACCTTCTTGAACCGCTGCAGTCCGTGTGGTGAAGGTGCTCCCACAGTGCTGTTCGGGAGTTCCAGGATTGTGACCCAGCAACGGTGAAGGAACGGCCGATATATTTCCAAGTCGGGATGGTGTGTGACTGGGAGGGGAACGTGGAGGTGGTGGTGTTCCCAGGCGCCTGCTGCCCTTGTCCTTCTAGGCGGTAGAGGTCGCGGGTTTGGGAGGTGCTGTCGAAGAAGCCTTGGCGAGTTGCTGCAGTGCATCTTGTAGATGGTACACACTGCAGCCACGGTGCGCCGGTGGTGGAGGGAGTGAATGTTGAAGGTGGTGGGTAACGTGTCGATCAAGCGGCTGCTTTGTCCTGGATGGTGTCGAGCTTCTCGAGTGTTGTTGGAGCCGCAACTCATCCAGGCAAGTGGGGAGTGTTCCCTCACACTCCTGACTTGTGCTTTGTAGAGGGTGATCGGGGTCCAGGAGAGGCGTGAGTTCGGGGCCAGGGGCCCAGGGGCAGCACGGGCCCAGCCCACACTGCGACATGTGCGCGCACTAGGCCCGTGCAGCAGAGCAGGTCTCCAGTCATCTTGGTTAACCCTTGCCACTGGACCAAGACCTAACTCCGTCAAGCCCATGTGGTGGCTGGTGTGCAACGGTCACCCCACGTTAAAAAAATTCACGCACAGGCATCTTTCACCCTTCAGGATGTAGTTCGGGACGTGGAATATTAGGTCCTTCATTGAAACATCTGTGAACTCATCCTTTTCTGACGTGGAAGCAAGTCCTCCTCGTTTCGAGGGACTGCTTATGATGATGAGAGGGTGGAGAGGCTCTGGGGGGGGTCAGGAGGTGAGACACTTGCCGCAGAATACCCAGCCTCTGACCTGCATGAGCATGGTGGGTGTAAATATCTGTGTTCGGGCAGCCCAAAGCCCAGCCCATTATGCCTTGAGCATGCCACACCTTCGAAAAGTGAGTGCACAGGTACAAAGAGTAATCGCTAATCCTTGGGGGAGAAATTGGTCTGCTTTGCGCCTCCTGTTAGCGCCTGCGGTGGGCGGTAATGGGGCGCTAAGTGGGGGTCACCGACCGGCTGCGGCGAGATCACCGAAGCCCGCGGCCTTCCACGACGGCTTTGCGCTAAGAGTTACCGCCCTGTGGATCGTGACGTCATCCGGCGGGCGGTGCCCCGGGTGTGATATTCGCGCCCGCCCTCTGCAGCATCGCCAAGCATCAACAACGGCAGCTGCAGGAGGCATTGTCACCTCGACCGGCCACTCGGGGAGCGAAATTTCACGGCAGTGGTGGTCAGCTCGGGCAAAATTTATTTATCTCCCCATTCTGGTGCCTCCTGATCTCTTTTGTCCCCCCCCCCCCGCGATTGCTCAGCCCTGTACTCTGGAGAACTGCGTACCGTTTTAGTCTCCTTATTGCATTAGAGGCAGTTCAGAGAAGGTTCACTAGGTTGATTCCTGCATTTAGGGTTAGGGTTAGGTTATAGGCCCTCAAATCTACCACCAAACTCATGGTCTACAGGGCTGTCGTAATACCTGCCTTCCTGTATGGATCTGAGGCATGGACGATGTATAGAAGGCACCTCAAGTCGCTGGAGATATATCACCAACGATGTCTCCGCAACATCCTGCAAATCCCCTGGGAGGACAGACGCACCAACATCTCGTCCAGGCTAACATCCCCAGTATTGAAGCACTGACCAAACTCAATCAGCTTCGCTGGGTAGGCCACATAGTTCCCATGCCAGATACGAGACTCCCTAAGCAAATGCTTTATGCGGAGCTCCTTCATGGTAAATGAGCCAAAGGTGGGCAGCGGAAGCGTTACAAGGACACCCTCAAAGCCTCCGTGATAAAGTGCGACATCCCCACCGAGAGACCCTGGCCGAAGACCGCCCAAGGTGGAGAAAGTGCATCCGGGAGAGCGCTGAGCACCTCGAGTCTCAACGCAAAGAGCGTGAAGAGGTCAGGTGCAGGCAGCGGAAGGAATGTGCGACAAACCAGCCCCACCCACCCCTTCCCACGACGAATGTCTGTCTCACCTGTGACAGTCTGTGGCTCTCGTATTGGACTGTTCAGCCACCAGAGAACTCACTTTGGGAGTGGAAGCAAGTCTTCCTCGATTCCGAGGGACTGCCTATGATGATGATGATGATGATGATATGTTATTAGTGTTTCGTGCAGCGGGGGAATTTTATATTCCTTACTGCTACTTTTGATCAGCTTATGCTTTCCGGAGTTTACTACGCAGCCTTTCTTGCCTTTGACCCTTGATTTGTCATCTTTAGTTATTTTCCTTGTTTTAAATTATTTTAATTAAGCGAGCGTGATACTTTCTGCTCTCGTTTTCTCTTTTGCAGAGGTGATCCTATTGAAAGATATAAGATTGTGAGGGGGCTTGACAGGGTAGATGCAGAGAGGATGCTTCCCCTCGTGGGGGAATCCAGAACTAGGGGGCACAGTCTCAGAATGAGAGGCCGCCCATTTAAAACGAAAATGAGAAGGAATTTCTTCACTGAGAGGGTGGTGAATCTGTGGAATTCTCTGCCCCAGAGAGCTGTGGAGGCTGGGTCATTGAATATATTTAAGGTGGAGATAGACAGATTTTTGAACGTTAAGGGAGTCGAGGGTTATGGGGAGCGGGCGGGGAAGTGGAGCTGAGTCCATGATCAGATCAGCCGCGATATTATTGAATGGCGGTGCAGGTTCGAGGGGCCGAATCCTGCTCCTATTTCTTATGCTCTTATGACCCACATCTCTGCTCCATCACCAAGACTGCCTATTTCCCCCTCCGTAACATCGCCCGTCTCCGCTGCTCAAACCCTCATCACAGTCCTCCCCACCTCCAGACCCCACCTGTTCCACGCTCTCGTGGCGAGCTTCCCACGTTCCACCCTCCGTAACCATCAGCTCATCCAAAGCTCTGCTGTCCCCGTGTCCTCACCCGCACCGAGTCCCACTCACCCATCACCCCCTGTGCCCCGTGTCCTAACTCGCACCGAGTCCCACTCACCCATCACCCCCTGTGCTCCGTGTCCTCACCCGCACCGAGTCCCACTCACCCATCGCCCCCTGTGCCCCGTGTCCTAACTCACACCGAGTCCCACTCACCCATCACCCTCTGTGCTCACTGACCCCGTGTCCTAACTCACACCCAGTCCCACTCACCCATCACCCTCTGTGCTCACTGACCCCGTGTCCTAACTCACACCCAGTCCCACTCACCCATCACCCTCTGTGCTCACTGACCCCGTGTCCTAACTCACACACAGTCCCACTCACCCATCACCCCCTGTGCTCACTGACCCCGTGTCCTAACTCACACCCAGTCCCACTCACCCATCACCCCCTGTGCTCACTGACCCCGTGTCCTAACTCACACCCAGTCCCACTCACCCATCACCCCTCGTGCTCGCTGCCCCGTGTCCTAACTCTCACCGAGTCCCACTCACCCATCACCCCCTGTGCTCACTGACCCCGTGTCCTAACTCACACCCAGTCCCACTCACCCATCACCCCCTGTGCTCACTGACCCGTGTCCTAACTCACACCGAGTCCCACTCACCCATCACCCCCTGTGCTCACTGACCCAGTGTCCTAACTCGCACCGAGTCCCACTCACCCATCACCCCCTGTGCTCACTGACCCCCGTGTCCTAACTCACACCCAGTCCCACTCACCCATCACCCTCTGTGCTCACTGACCCCGTGTCCTAACTCACACCCAGTCCCACTCACCCATCACCCCCTGTGCTCACTGACCCGTGTCCTAACTCACACCGAGTCCCACTCACCCATCACCCCCTGTGCTCACTGACCCAGTGTCCTAACTCGCACCGAGTCCCACTCACCCATCACCCACTGTGCTCACTGACCCCGTGTCCTAACTCACACCCAGTCCCACTCACCCATCACCCCCTGTGCTCACTGACCCAGTGTCCTAACTCGCACCATGTCCCACTCACCCATCACCCCCTGTGCTCACTGACCCCGTGTCCTAACTCGCACCCAGTCCCACTCACCCATCACCCCCTGTGCTCACTGCCCCCGTGTCCTAACTCACACCGAGTCCCACTCACCCATCACCCCCTGTGCTCGCTGTCCCCGTGTCCTAACTCACACCCAGTCCCACTCACCCATCACCCCCTGTGCTCACTGACCCGTGTCCTAACTCGCACCGAGTCCCACTCACCCATCACCCCCTGTGCTCGCTGTCCCCGTGTCCTAACTCACACCCAGTCCCACTCACCCATCGCTCCCTGTGCTCACTGACCCGTGTCCTAACTCACACCGAGTCCCACTCACCCATCACCCCCTGTGCTCACTGACCCCGTGTCCTAACTCACACCGAGTCCCACTCACCCATCACCCCCTGTGCTCACTGACCCCGTGTCCTAACTCGCACCGAGTCCCACTCCCCCATCACCCCCTGTGCTCGCTGACCCCGTGTCCTAACTCGCACCGAGTCCCACTCACCCATCACCCCCTGTGCTCGCTGACCTATATTGGCTCCTGGTCCGGCAACACCATTTAAAAATTCTCATCCTCGTTTTCAAATCCCCACACGGCCCTCGCACCACCTCCCTATCTCTGTAATCTCCTCCAGCCCCTACACCCCTCCCTATCTCTGTAACGCCCTCCAGCCCGTACACCCCTCCCTATCTCTGTAACCTCCTCCAGCCCGTACACCCCTCCCTATCTCTGTAACGCCCTCCAGCCTGTACACCCCTATCTCTGTAACCTCCTCCAGCCCCTACACCCCTCCCTATCTCTGTAACCTCCTCCAGCCGCTACACCCCGTGGCCCAACACAGACAGCACGAAGATTCATTCACCCCAGGATTGGCCCTTCCGTTTAAGCGAGGGAAGCAGCCTGTACAGACGGCAGCGCTGCACGGAAACATTGCTCAGCACTCTGCCGCTAACGCCCCACTCACTCCCTTTAGTGCTCTACGGGGAGGTGGTAGCGCTTGCTTTAGCGCTCCGCTCCCCTCTTGGAGCGCTAAAGCAGCAGTTCGCGCTGCCAGTAAGTCTTTCATGCCCGCCAATCAATTTCACTCTCCCTGCAGTTATCCCGCCCACCCACCCCCACCACCCCAAAAATAGAAAATAGGTGCAGGAGTAGGCCATTCGGCCCTTCGAGCCTGCACCACCATTCAATAAGATCATGGCTGATCATTCCCTCAGTACCCCTTTCCTGCTTTCTCTCCATACCCCTTGATCCCTTTAGCCGTAAGGGCCATATCTAACTCCCTTTTGAATATATCTAATGAATTGGCCTCAACAACTCTCTGCGGTAGAGAATTCCACAGGTTCACAATTCTCTGAGTGAAGAAGTTTCTCCTCATCTCGGTCCTAACTGGCTTACCCCTTATCCTTAGACTGTGACCCCTGGTTCTGGACTTCCCCAGCAACGGGAAAATTCTTCCTGCATCTAACCTGTCCAGTCCCGTCAGAATTGTATGTTTCTATGAGATCCCCCCCCTCATCCTTCTAAACTCCAGTGAATACAGGCTTAGTCGATCCAGTCTCTCCTCATATGTCAGTCCTGCTATCCCGGGAATCAGTCTGGTGAACCTTCGCTGCACTCCCTCAATACCAAGAATGTCCTTCCTCAGATTAGGAGACCAAAACTGAACACAATATTCCAGGTGAGGCCTCACCAAGGCCCTGTAGAACTGCAGTAAGACCTCCCTGCTCCTATACTCAAATCCTCTCGCAATGAAGGCCAACATGCCATTTGCCTTCTTCACCGCCTGCTGTACCTGCATGCCAACTTTCAATGACTGATGTACCATGACACCCAGGTCTCGTTGCACCTCCTCTTTTACTAATCTGTCACCATTCAGATAATATTCTGCCTTCCTGATTTGTCCACCAAAGTGGATAACCTCACATTTATCCACATTGTACGACATCTGCCATGCATTTGCCCACTATTTGCCCAATGGGGCGCTCCGAGATTTCTGGTCCAAATTGTGTTCTTTTTCTCTTTCAGACAAGATATGCGTGGCCAAGATGCTGGGCAGAGCAACAGCGGGGAAGGCCTTCTTCCAGAGACAGCTGCAAGCCACGCTGAAGGACACCACCGTGGGACCGCAGCAGGCCATCCGACAGGTGTACTCGTAGGTGTCAGCCAAGCCCAGGAGGGACAGCTAGCAGCTCACCCGCTGCTGAAACCCTCATCCGTGCCCTTGTTACCTCTAAACTTCCCACACTCCAATCACTGACCTGGCCCTTGATGACGTCACCCTTCGCTGCCATCGCCCTCCTGCACCAGCCCCCGCTGCTCCCTGAAGTAATACGCCTCCACACTGCTCCCGAGACCACTCGCCGCTCCTTTTATGGCCCCGACCTGCCGCTGGTGTTCACGCGCAGGTCGGAGCGGCGACATCAGAGCGAAGGAGCAGCGAGAGACTGTAGAGGGACGCGATCGGGGCCCAGCAGAGGCGTGAGCACAGGCCAGCCCACACTGCAATATGTGTGCGCACTAGGTCCGTGCAGCAGAGCAGGTCTCCAGTCGTCTTGGATAACCCTTGCCACTGGACCAAGATCTATCTCTTTCAAGCCCACGTGGTGGCTGGTGTGCAACGGCCACACACGTTAAAAAATCCACGCACAGGCATCTTCCACCCTTCAACATGTAGTTCAGGACCTGGAATATTAGGTCATTCATTGAAACACCTGTGAACTCATCCTTTATTAGCATGGAAGCAAGTCATCCTCGTTTCGAGGGATCGCCTATGGTGATGATGACCTCTAGACTCGACTATCCTAATGCGGCCTCCCACATTCTACCCTACGTAAACTAGAGGTGAACCAAAACTCGGCTGCCTCGTGTCCTAAATCACACCGAGTCCCGCTCACCGATCACCCCGCTCGCCATTGGTTCCCCGTCCGACAACGCCTCGATTTCATAATTCTCATCCTTGTTTTTAAATCCCACCGTGGTCTCGCCCCTCCCTATCTCTGTAATCTCCTCCAGCCCCTACACACTCCCTATCTCTGTAACCTTCTCCAGCCCCTACACCCCTCCCTATCTCTGTAATCTCCTCCAGCCCCTACACCCCACCCTATCTCTGTAACCTTCTCCAGCCCCTACACCCCTCCCTATCTCTATAACCTCCTCCAGCCCCTACACCCCTCCCTATCTCTGTAACCCCCTCCAGCTCCTACACCCCTCCCTATCTCTGTAACCCCCTCCAGCCCCTACACCCCTCCCTATCTCTGTAACCCCCTCCAGCCCCTACACCCCCTCTATCTCTGTATCCTGCCCCTACACCCCTCCCTATCTCTGTAACCCCCTCCAGCCCCTACATCCCTCCCTATCTCTGTAACCTCCTCCAGCCCTACACCCCTCCTTATCTCTGTAACCTTCTCCAGCCCCTACACCCCTCCCTATCTCTGTAACCCCCTCCAGCCCCTACACCCCTCTCTATCTCTAACCTCCTCCAGTCCCTACACCCCTCCCTATCTCTGTAACCCCCTCCAGCCCCTACACCCCTCTCTATCTCTAACCTCCTCCAGCCCCTACACCCCTCCCTATCTCTGTATCCTGCCCCTACACCCCTCCCTATCTCTGTAACCCCCTCCTGCCCCTACATCCCTCCCTATCTCTGTAACCTTCTCCAGCCACCCCCCCACCCCCACGATGTCTGCGCTCCTCTAATTCTGCCCTCCTGCGAATCCCTGATTATAATCGCTCCACCATCGGTGGCTATGCCTTCAGTTGCCTGGGCCCAAGCTCTGGAACTCCCTCCCTAAACTTCTTCGCCTCTCTTTCCTCCTCTAAGACACTCCTTAAAACGTACCTCTTTGACCAAGCTCCCGCACTAATTTCTACTTATGTGGCTCGGTGTTAAATTTTTATTTCATAATACTCCATTTCATAAAACGTTTCAAGACATTAAAAGGCGCTATATAAATACAATATTGAATCTGGTGGGGGGGGAAGGGAGTCCAGAACACGGGCGTCACCTTAAAATTAGAGCCAGGCCATTCAGGGAAGCACTTCTTCACACGAAGGGGAGCGGGAATCTGGAACACGCTCCCCCCAAAATGCTGTCAAGGCCAGGAGTAAATTGAATATTTTAAAACTGAGATTATAAGATTTTGGTTGGTTTAGGAAAAGGGATTAGGGGTTACAGAACCAAGACGGGTAGAGGGAGTTAAGATACAGGATCAGCCATGATCTAATTGAATGGCAGAACAGGCTCGAGGGGCTAAATGGCCTCCTCTTGTTGCTGTGCTGCGCTACAGGCCTAACCAGTGCTTATATCCGACACGAGCCTCCTCCCACTCTGATGATTTCTTCTCACCCTGTTCCCCCCGCCGCCCCCTTTCCCATATCCCTCAATTCCTCTCTCGCTCACAGAACAATACCGCACAGGAGGATCCCATTGGGCCCATCGTGCCTGTGCCGGCTCTGTAACAGAGCGATCCAATCAGTCCCACACTCCCCACTGCTCTTTCCCCAAAGCCCTGCAATATTATTTCCCCTTCCAGTATTTATCCGATTCCCGGTTTGAAAGTCACTATTGAATCTGCTCCCACCGCCCTTTCAGGCAGCGCGTTCCCGATCACAACAACTCGCTGCGTAAAAACATTCTCCCCATCTCCCCCTCTGGTTCCATCGCCGATTATCGTCAATCTGTGTCCCTCTGGTTCCATCGCCGATTATCGTCAATCTGTGTCCCTCTAGTTCCATCGCCGATTATCGTCAATCTGTGTCCCTCTGGTTCCATCGCCGATTATCGTCAATCTGTGTCCCTCTGGTTCCATCGCCGATTATCGTCAATCTGTGTCCCTCTGGTTCCATCGCCGATTATCGTCAATGTGTGTCCCTCTGGTTCCATCGCCGATTATCGTAAATCTGTGTCCCTCTGGTTCCATCGCCGATTATCGTCAATCTCTGACCCTCTGGTTCCATCGCCGATTATCGTCAATCTCTGACCCTCTGGTTCCATCGCCGATTATCGTCAATCTGTGTCCCTCTGGTTCCATCGCCGATTATCGTCAATCTGTGTCCCTCTGGTTCCATCGCCGATTATCGTCAATCTGTGTCCCTCTGGTTCCATCGCCGATTATCGTCAATCTGTGTCCCTCTGGTTCCATCGCCGATTATCGTCAATCCGTGTCCCTCTGGTTCCATCGCAGATTATCGTCAATCCGTGTCCCTCTGGTCCCATCGCCGATTATCGTCAATCTGTGTCCCTCTGGTTCCATCGCCGATTATCGTCAATCTGTGTCCCTCTGGTTCCATCGCCGATTATCGTCAATCTGTGTCCCTCTGGTTCCATCCCCGATTATCGTCAATCCGTGTCCCTCTGGTTACCGACCCTCCCGCCCCTGGGAACAGTGTCTCCTGATTTACTCTCTCAAAACCCTCATAATTTTGAACACCTCTTGTTAAATCTCCCCTTAACCTTCTCAGCTCTCAGGAGAACAATTTTTTGCGACAGTGCTGGCCAGAATTTGCTGCCACCTGCTGTTCAGCACTGCATTAACACCAACGTTAGCGTCCTCAACCAGGCCAACATCCCCAGCATTGAAGCACTGACCACACTCGACCAGCTCCGCTGGGCAGGGCCACATTGTCTGCATGCCTGACACGAGACTCCCAAAGCAAGCGCTCTACTCGGAACTCCTTCACAGCAAACGAGCCAAAGGTGGGCAGAGGAAACGTTACAAGGGACCACCCTCAAAGTCTCCCTGATAAAGTGCAACATCCCCACCGACACCTGGGAGTCCCTGGCCAAAGACCAGTCCGCCCTAAGTGGAGGAAGTGCATCTGGGAGGGCGCTGAGCACCTCGAGTCTCGTCGGCGAGAGCATGCAGAAACCAAGCGCAGGCAGCGGAAGGAGCGTGCGGCAAACCTGTCCCACCCTCCTTTTCCCTCAACGTCCCTATCTGTCCCACCTGTGACAGGGACGGTGGCTCTTGTATTGGACCGTTCAGCCACCCAAGAACTCATTTTAAGTGGAAGCAAGTCTTCCTCGATTCCGAGGGACTGCCTATGATGATGAACGTGACTTATTGAATCCTCTCACCAAGGCAAGCCAAGAGGGTGATCTGCCTCTCCAACTTACAGTGCTCCCCCCGTTAAATTCTCAACCACACCCTCACCACCACCTATGATGCCCTAGTCCCTATTAAAAAGATTACTCTCTCTCACGCTGGCCGTTCCCCCGGTATTTGCTCCCTCAAGTCAAAAGGGCGCAGACTTGAACGGATGTGGCGGACAACTAGTTTAGCCATTCACCGCCAGATCTGGCTCGAACGTCATTGGTCCCTGCTTGTCTACAAAAACTGCTCACTATTCCAGGATCATTCTGGAATGCAAACCCCCGGCTACTATTCTCTACTGCCAACCGTCTCCTTAATCCCCTCTCCCCTGTCTCCACCATCATCATCATGTAGAGGGAAGTGACTGGGGCCCAGGAGAGGCGTGAGCTTGGGGCCCAGAAGAGCCAAGGGTCCAGGGGCAGTATGGGCCAGCCCACACTGTGATGTGTGCGCACTAGGTCCTTGCAGCAGAGCTGGTCTCCGGTTGTCCTGGTTAACCCTTGCCACTGGACCAAGACCTAGCTCTGTCCATCCTGTGTGGTGGCTAGCGTGCAACGGCCACCACACATTAAAAAAATCCACGCACAGGCATCTTCCACCCTTCAGGATGTAGTTCAGGATCTGGAATATTGGGTCCTTCATTCAAACACCTGTGAACTCATCCCTTTTTGGTGTGGAAGCAAGTCATCCTCGCTTTGAGGGACTGCCTATGATGATCACTCATAACATGAGTCCTTAGGTGGCTGAACAGTCCAATACGGGAACCACAGTCTCTGTCACAGGTGGGACAGATAGTCGTTGAGGGAAAGGGAGCGTGGGACAGGTTTGCCGCACGCTCCTTCCACTGCCTGCGCTTGGTTTCTGCACGCTCTCGGCGACGAGACTAGAGGTGCTCAGCGCCCTCCCGGATGCACTTCCTCCACTTTGGGCGGTCTCCACCACACTCACCTCCAACAACAAGTGTGAGGAGCTCATGGACTTCTTTGTCTCAAAGACTGAGACCATCCGATCAGCTGCCTCTGCGAGTTCCCTTCCTTCCCCGAGCCCACTGGGCCAAACTTCATCGGAGGCTCCCACCTGCCCTAGCTCTAGACTCACATCTTTCTCTAGTTTCTCTCTGATCTCCCCTCTGGGTCTCCCCAAGCTCATCCTGTCCCGGAGACCCACTTCCTGCTCCCTTGACCCTATTCCCACTAAACTGCTGACCACCTAACTTCCTTTTGTGGTTCCCATGTTAGCCGACATTATTAGCGATTCTCTCTCTTCAGGTACTGGACCCCTCTCCTTCAAATCTGCCGTCATCACCCCTCTCCCCCAAAAAAAACAACCCTTGACCCCACTTCGCTTGCTAAACATCTCCAACTGCCCTTTCCTGTCCAAAGTACCTGAACGTGTTGTCGCCTTCCAAATCCGTGACCATCTTTCCATGAATTCAATGTTTGAATCCCTTCAATCTGGTTTTGACCCAGCGCAAGAGGCCTTGGGGGTGTTTTACTAGGATTGAAGACGCTGTATAGATGCGGGAATTTACTGCATAAAACAGGCCATTCGGCCCATTGCTGGTGTTTTCCATTATTTATTCATTCACGGGATGTGGGGGTCGCTGGCAAGGCTGGCATTTATTGCCCATCCCCAATTGCCCCTTGAGAATGTAGTGGTGAGCCGCCGCCTTGAGCTGCTGCAGTCCGTGCAGTGAAGGTGCTCCCACAGTGCTGTTAGGGAGGGAGTTCCAGGATTGTGACCCAGCGACGATGAAGGAACGGCCGATATATTTCCCAGTGGGGATGGTGTGTGACTGGGAGGGGAACGTGGAGGTGGTGGTGTTCCCATGCGCCTGCTGCCCTTGACCTTCGAGGCGGTAGAGGTCGCGGGTTTGGGAGGTGCTGCCGAAGAAGCCTTGGCGAGTTGCTGCAGTGCATCTTGTAGACGGTGCACACTGCAGCCACGGTGCGCCGGTGGTGGAGGGAGTGAGTGTCGAAGGTGGTGGGTAGCGTGTCGATCGAGCGGGGCTGCTTTGTTCTGGATGGTGTCGAGCTTCTCAAGTGTTGTTGGAGCTGCAACTCATCCAGGCAAGTGGAGAGTGTTCCATCACACTCCTGACTTGTGCCTTGTAGATGGTGGAAAAGCTTTGGGGAGTCAGGAGGCGAGACACTCGCCACAGAATACCCAGCCTCTGACCCGCTCTATGCCAGTGTTTATACTTCACACGAGCCTCCTCCCTTCCATCTTCATCTCACCTAATCGGCATATCCTTCTATTCTGCGCGTGTTTATCCAGCTTCCCCTTAAAAGGGAATGTTATTATTGTCGAGTTATTCGCTCGAGTCGTGCGTTTAACCGTCGCTCGCAGTGTGACATCTGATCTTTTTTATTTTACGTTTAAGAAACCCAGAGGCTATGACACACCCCATAAACCAACGCTGGCGAGCCGACTATGTCATCCACCCCAAGATGAAGTCCGAGACCATCGCCATCCGGCCCGCGTTTCTCAACTGGCCCGTGCCCCGCAGCCGGGCTTTAAACTGAGCGCTTTCGACGCGAGGGAGTGGGAATGAGGGGGAGACGCGGGACCAACGCTGCCCCCCCGACCACTGGACACCCCTCCCCCCCATGCCCTCCACAGTCCTTGCCACCTGCGCAGTGAAGGATTGTGGGGAACCAGAACGAACTGCAGAGGTGGGCAGAGCTCTGACCTCGAGTTTCCTGTCTTACAACTTTAAATTAAAAAAGTACTTTAATTGGCTGTAAAGCACTTTGTGACATCCTGTGGTGGTGAATGCAGCTGTATAAATGCACGTCTTTGTTACCCTGTCAATGTGTTCCGGTGTGATTAAACCTGCATGGGGCGGTGTGAGGGGTCGGGTGCGTGAGAGGGGGGTACGGAGCGGAACGAAGGGGGGGGGTGGGGGTGGTGCGAGGTGTGTACGGAGCAGTGTGAGGGTTCGTGGGGGCGTGAGGGGGGTACGGAGCGGAACAAGGAGCGGGTGCGAGGGAGGGGAACGGAGTGGTGTGAGGGGTCGAGGGTCGGGACGAGGGTTCTGAGCGGTGTGAGGGGTCGGGGGAGGGTGTGAGGGGGGGTACGGAGCAGTGAGGGGGTCCGGGGAGTACGGAGCGTTGAGGGGTCCGGGGGGGGTTGGGGCTTGAGGGGGTACGGAGCAGAACACGGGGGGTGCAAAGGGGGGTACGGAGCGGTGTGAGGGATCGGGGGGGGGGGGGGGCGTGAGGGGGTGGCGTCACGGAGCGGTGTGAGGCAGGATACGGAAACGTGCGAGGGAGGTACGGAGCTGTGACGACCCGGCCACCCTCGGGTGTTAAAGCCGACACATTATACAAAGCCAGTCTCACTGAATACTTTGCGTCAAACACGCAAGGGTTTAATTGTGTTGCACCTATCGGATTGCCAGTGTACAGTTCACGGGCGGGGGCTCTCGGAGCTCGTGGACAGCTGCGTAGTCAGGACGCCATGCCGCATTTTCTCTCGCTCGTGAAGCTTCTGCCGGATCTTTTCTGGGAGCTTCAGGTCGGTGTAGTACTCTGCCGGATGGAGAGAGAACACGAAGGGTGAGTTCCTGCCATGACACCGTCCCCCCCCACGCCCCATACCACCCACCTACCCCCACCCCCTCCCAACACCATACAGGGAGCTGTACTCTATCTAACCCCGTGCTGTACTTGCCCTGGGAGTGTTTGATGGGACAGTGTAGAGGGAGCTTTACTCTGTATCTAACCCCCTGTATCTGCCCTGGGAATGTTTGATGGGACAGTGTAGAGGGAGCTTTACTCTGTATCTAACCCCCTGTACCTGCCCTGGGAGAGTTTGATGGGACAGTGTAGAGGGAGCTTTACTCTGTATCTAACCCCCTGTATCTGCCCTGGGAATGTTTGATGGGACAGTGTAGAGGGAGCTTTACTCTGTATCTAACCCCGTGCTGTACCTGCCCTGGGGGTGTTTGATGGGACAGTGTAGAGGGAGCTTTACTCTGTATCTAACCCCATGCTGTACCTGCCCTGGGAGTGTTTGATGGGACAGTGTAGACGGAGCTTTACTCTGTATCTAACCCCCTGTACCTGCCCTGGGAGTGTTTGATGGGACAGTGTAGAGGGAGCTTTACTCTGTATCTAACCCCCTGTATCTGCCCTGGGAATGTTTGATGGGACAGTGTAGAGGGAGCTTTACTCTGTATCTAACCCCATGCTGTACCTGCCCTGGGAGTGTTTGATGGGACAGTGTAGAGGGAGCTTTACTCTGTATCTAACCCCGTGCTGTACCAGCCCTGGGAGTGTTTGATGGGACAGTGTAGAGGGAGCTTTACTCTGTATCTAACCCCCTGTACCTGCCCTGGGAGTGTTTGATGGGACAGTGTAGAGGGAGCTTTACTCTGTATCTAACCCCATGCGGTGCCTAACTGCGACAATGGGCAGGGAGCTGATGACCACTGCCTTCAGATTGAGATTTGTGCCGATTCAAATTGCAGCTGTGGATTTAAAACTCACCAGCGGCAAATCCCCGGATGTTTTTTGGTCTCTTTAAGAGTACAGACCTGGAAAGGTAAGGGTGCAAAGGATTCAGCCTCAATCCACCTTCAACAAAATCCACTCACATGCAAACGCTCCACAATTTGTGGGGAAAGGGGGAAATCTGTAGAGAACTGTAATGACAATAATCACACCCGGGACTGTTATACACAACTTGTAGCCATTGTAGCTTGTAACTAATGTCATGCTCACTGCCTCAGTTGCCAAAAGCATGGAATCACAGAAAGTTTACAGCAGAGGGTGGCCATTCGGCCCATCGTGTCCGCGCCGGCCAACCAAGAGCTACCCAGCCTAATCCAACTTTCCAGCTCTCGGTCCGTAGCCCTGTAGGTTACGGCACTTCGAGCGCACATCCCAATGTGGTGAGGGTCTCCGTCTCTACCACCCTTTCAGGCAGTGAGTTCCAGACCCTCACCACCTTCTGGGTGAAGACATTTCCCCTGAAATCCCCTTGCATCCTTCTACCAATTACTTTCAATCGATGCCCCCTGGTTGTTGACCCCCCTGCCGAGGGAAACAGGTCCGTCCTAACCACTCTATTCGGCCCCTCATCATTTTTCAAGATATTAAGGGGAACACACGGGGTCAATAGAGAGAAAATATTTCCACCGGTTGGGGATTCTAGGACTAGGGGGCAAAGTCTGAAAATTAGAGTGAAATTAGGAAACACTTCTACACACATGGGGTGGCAGTCCTTTAGAACTCTCACTCGCAAACGGCAATTGATGCTGGATTAATTGTTTATTTTAAATCGGAGATTGATAGCTTTCTGTTAACCAAAGGTATTACGGGAAATGGGCCAAAGGCAGGTATATGGAGTTAGGTTGCAGATCAGCCATGATCTGATTGAATGGTGGAGCAGGCTCGAGGGGCTGAATGGGCCTCCTCCTGTTCCTGTGTAACAGGCTCGAGGGGCTGAATGGCCGCCTCCTGTTCCTGTGTAACAGGCTCGAGGGGCTGAATGGCCTCCTCCTGTTCCTGTGTAACAGGCTCGAGGGGCTGAATGGCCTCCTCCTGTTCCTGTGTAACAGGCTCGAGGGGCTGAATGGCCGCCTCCTGTTCCTGTGTAACAGGCTCGAGGGGCTGAATGGCCTCCTCCTGTTCCTGTGTAACAGGCTCGAGGGGCTGAATGGGCCTCCTCCTGTTCCTGTGTAACAGGCTCGAGGGGCTGAATGGCCGCCTCCTGTTCCTGTGTAACAGGCTCGAGGGGCTGAATGGGCCTCCTCCTGTTCCTGTGTAACAGGCTCGAGGGGCTGAATGGGCCTCCTCCTGTTCCTGTGTAACAGGCTCGAGGGGCTGAATGGGCCTCCTCCTGTTCCTGTGTAACAGGTTCGAGGGGCTGAATAGGCCTCCTGTTCCTATGTTATACACCTCAATGAAATCTTCCCGCAGCCTCCTCTGGTTCAAAGAAAACAACCCCTGCCTATCCAATCTTCCCTCGTAGCTAAAATTCCCCAGTCCTGGCAACATCCTGGTAACTCTCCTCTGTACCCTCTCCTGGTGCGATCACATCCTTCCTGTAATGTGGTGACCAGAACCGCATGCAGTACTCCAGCTGCGGCCAAATAAGTGACAAACTGCTTTCTAATCACCTCATAAAATCTCCCAGCAGCAGCTCCACTTCTGGATGCTTCCTCAAGTAATATTCGTTTGCAATTCGAGTGTCTATCTGTGGAAAAATAAAGGAATAATATTCACTAACTGCATCTCAGAAATGATTTGAAGACATTAAGGCACTCCTGCACAGGACTGTCCCTTGATCAATGACAAGTAAAGATGCCCTAATGCCATGAAACTGGTAACCCGAGCTCTAAAGTACATATTATACCCGAATTTCCAATATCCGTGGCCCACTAAAGTGTCAGCCATGGCTCAGTGGGCAGCTCTCTCGCCTCGGAGTCAGAAGGTTGTGTGTTCAAGTCTCACTCCAGGGACTTGAGCCCATAATCCAGGCTGACACTCCCAGTGCAGAGAGAAAGGTTTACTCTGTATCTAACCCCCTGTACCTGCCCTGGGAGTGTTTGATGGGACAGTGTAGAGGGAGCTTTACTCTGTATCTAACCCCCTGTACCTGCCCTGGGAGTGTTTGATGGGACAGTGTAGAGGGAGCTTTACTCTGTATCTAACCCCCTGTACCTGCCCTGGGAGTGTTTGATGGGACAGTGTAGAGGGAGCTTTACTCTGTATCTAACCCCCTGTACCTGCCCTGGGAGTGTTTGATGGGACAGTGTAGAGGGAGCTTTACTCTGTATCTAACCCCCTGTACCTGCCCTGGGAGTGTTTGATGGGACAGTGTAGAGAGCTTTACTCTGTATCTAACCTCCTGTACCTGCCCTGGGAGTGTTTGATGGGACAGTGTAGAGGGAGCTTTACTCTGTATCTAACCCCGTGCTGTACCTGCCGTGGGAGTGTTTGATGGGACAGTGTAGAGGGAGCTTTACTCTGTATCTAACCCCCTGTACCTGCCCTGGGAGTGTTTGATGGGACAGTGTAGAGGGAGCTTTACTCTGTATCTAACCCCGTGCTGTACCTGCCCTGGGAGTGTTTGATGGGACAGTGTAGAGAGCTTTACTCTGTATCTAACCCCCTGTACCTGCCCTGGGAGTGTTTGATGGGACAGTGTAGAGGGAGCTTTACTCTGTATCTAACCCCATACTGTACCTGCCCTGGGAGTGTTTGATGGGACAGTGTAGAGGCAGCTTTACTCTGTATCTAACCCCCTGTACCTACCCTGGGAGTGTTTGATGGGACAGTGTAGAGTGAGCTTTACTCTGTATCTAACCCCCTGTACCTGCCCTGGGAGTGTTTGATGGGACAGTGTAGAGGGAGCTTTACTCTGTATCTAACCCCATACTGTACCTGCCCTGGGAGTGTTTGATGGGACAGTGTAGAGGGAGCTTTACTCTGTATCTAACCCCATGCTGTACCAGCCCTGGGAGTGTTTGATGGGACAGTGTAGAGGGAGCTTTACTCTGTATCTAACCCCGTGCTGTACCTGCCCTGGGAGTGTTTGATGGGACAGTGTAGAGGCAGCTTTACTCTGTATCTAACCCCCTGTACCTACCCTGGGAGTGTTTGATGGGACAGTGTAGAGTGAGCTTTACTCTGTATCTAACCCCGTGCTGTACCTGCCCTGAGAGTGTTTGATCGCTCATTAAAATGTCACTGACAGGTACAGAAAATAATGAAAAAGGCTAATGGAACGCTGGTCTTTATATCGAGAGGACTAGAACACAAGGGGGTAGAAGTTGTGCTGCAGCTGTACAAACCCTGGTTAGACCGCACCTGGAGCACTGTGTACAGTTCAGGGCATCACACGTTAAGGAGGATATATTAGCCTTGGAGGGAGTGCAGTGTGGGTTTACCAGAATGATACCCGGAATCCAAGGGTTAAATTGGGAGGATCAGCCATGATCTTGTTGAATGGCGGGCAGGCTCGAGGGGCTAGATGGCCTACTCCTGTTCCTAATTCTTATGTTCTTATGTATATTACACAAAGTAGGATTGTATTCCCTAGAATTTAGACGGTTAAGGCGTGATCTGATCGAAGTTTTCAGGATATTGAGGGGAATCGATAGGGTAGATAGAGAGAGAGACTATTCCCGCTGGTTGGGGAGTCTAGGACCAGGGGGCAGAGTCTAGAAATTAGAGCCAGACCTTTCAGAAGTGAAGTTAGGAAAAATTTCTACACACAAAGGGTGGTAGAGGTTTGGCACGCTATTCTGCAAACGGCAATTGATGCCAAATCAATTTTTAATAATAAATCAGAGATCAACTGATTTTTGTTAACCAAAAGGTATTAAGTGACCAGTGGGGTGCCGCAGGGCTCAGTGCTGGGACCCCAGCTATTTACAATATACATCAATGATTTAGATGAAGGAATTGAATGTAATATCTCCAAGTTTGCAGACGACACTAAGCTGGGTGACGGTGTGAGCTGCGAGGAGGACGCTAAGAGGCTGCAGGGTGACTTGGACAGGTTAGGTGAGGAGGCAAATGCATGGCAGATGCAGTATAATGTGGATAAATGTGAGGTTATCCACTTTGGTGGCAAAAAACAAGGCGGCAGAATATTATCTGAATGGCGGCAGATTAGGAAAAGGGGAGGTGCAACGAGACCTGGGTGTCATGGTTCATCAGTCATTGAAAGTTGGCATACAGGTACAGCAGGCGGTGAAGAAGGCAAATGGTATGTTGGCCTTCACAGCGAGAGGATTTGAGTATAGGAGCAGGGAGGTCTTACTGCAGTTGTACAGGGCCTTGGTGAAGCCTCACCTGGAATATTGTGTTCAGTTTTGGTCTCCTAATCTGAGGAAGGACGTTCTTGCTATTGAGGGAGTGCAGCGAAGGTTCACCAGACTGATTCCCGGGATGGCAGGACTGACATATGAGGAGAGACTGGATCGACTGGGCCTGTATTCACTGGAGTTTAGAAGGATGAGGGGATCTCATAGAAACATATAAAATTCTGACGGGACTGGACAGGTTAGATGCAGGAAGAATGTTCCCGATGTTGGGGAAGTCCAGAACCAGGGGTCACAGTCTAAGGATAAGGGGGAAGCCATTTAGGACCGAGATGAGGAGAAACTTCTTCACCCAGAGAATTGTGAACCTGTGGAATTCTCTACCGCAGAGAGTTGTTGAGGCCAGTTCGTTGGATATATTCAAGAGGGAGTTAGATATGGCCCTTACGGCTAAAGGGATCAAGGGGTATGGAGAGAAAGCAGGAAAGGGGTACTGAGGAATGATCAGCCATGATCTTATTGAATGGTGGTGCAGGCTCGAAGGGCCGTCTCTTGTTCCTCTTTCCCGCCGCTGATTGGCTGCAGCGCCTGTCAGTCACCCAGCGCCGCGCTCTGATTGGGCGCTCCGCGTTGCCCCGCGCGACGGTGATGGTATAAAAATTTATATTTAAAAAAAAATATATATATATATATTGAGAGGCGGCCGCTCACCTTGAACTCGTACAGCAGGTCCTGCTGCCGCTGGCTGAGCGCGTCCAGGTCGTAGGACTCGGAGCCCACGGGCGGCGGCATCTGCGGCTCGGCGTCTTCATCGGCGCCCTCCATCTTTGGTCAAGCGGCCTGGCCGATCGCGCAGGCGCACTCAGCAGTCGGGCGGGAAGCGAAGGGGCCAGAAGGGGAAGGCAGAGAGGCACGTGGGGGCCGGGCGCTGAACCAATCGCCGCGCTTCAGGTCCCGCGTGGAGGGGCGCGGGGCGGGAGCGGGAGCGGGGGAGAGAGGAGGAGGGGGGGGGGGGGTGTTGCGAGCGCGCGCGGGAGCCATCAACCAATCGCCGCGCTGTTAAACAATCTGTAGGGAGGACCACGTGGGGGGGGGGGGCCCAGCCCGAGGCTGGACCAATCGCCGCGCGGGTGGGGGAACTGTGCGCGAGAAGGAGAGAGCGCGCGTGAGGCGGCACGTGGGGTCGGGCGGCGCCGAACCAATCGCAAGGCTTCAACCCCCCCCCCCCCCCCGTTGCTGGGCAGGCGCGCGAGCCGGGCCGCTCAACCAATCGCTGGCGGCAGGAGGAGCACGCGGGGGTCGCCACGCCACGCGACTGTTTTGTTTTCCCGCCGCTCCAGGCACGCGGGCTTGCTTGGCGTCCGCCCGTCGCCCACAGGGAGGGGTCAAAGCCCCAGGCGCCATTTTGTGGCCCAAGGGTTGGCCACCGTCAGGCGCATAGCAAGATCCCGCAGAAACCGCGCGGCGATTCGAGGCGGCGACGGTCCGCCCAGTACCGCCCAACTCTTGCCCATTCACCCAACGTGGGCCGGGGTCACCCCACCACCCCCGCCTACCCCCACCTCCCTTTGTGGCCAAGGGTTGGCTGCCCTCGGGCGCATAGCAAGATCCCGCAGAAACCGCGCGGCGATTCGAGGCGGTGACGGTCCGCCCAGTACCGCCCACCTCTTCCACATTCACCCAACGTGAGCCGGGGTCACCCCCCCCCCCGCCTCCCCCCACCTCCCTTTGTGGCCAAGGGTTGGCCGCCCTCGGGCGCATAGCAAGATCCCGCAGAAACCGCGCGCTGATTGGAGGCGGCGACGGTCCGCCCAGTACCGCCCACCTCTTCCACATTCACCCAACGTGGGCCGGGGTCACCCCCCACCACCCCCCCCCCCCGCCTCCCCCCACCTCCCTTTGTGGCCAAGGGTTGGCTGCCCTCGGGCGCATAGCAAGATCCCGCAGAAACCGCGCGGCGATTCGAGGCGGCGACGGTCCGCCCAGTACCGCCCACCTCTTCCCCATTCACCCAACGTGGGCCGGGGTCACCCCCCCCCCCCCGCCTCCCCCCACCTTTCCCTTTGTGGCCAAGGGTTGGCCGCCCTCGGGCGCATAGCAAGATCCCGCAGAAACCGCGCGCTGATTGGAGGCGGCGACGGTCCGCCCAGTACCGCCCACCGGCAATCTCTTCCCCATTCACCGAATCCAACATGGGTTGGGGTCACCCATTCCCGCCCCCTCCCCCCCCCCCCCCCCCCCGCTTTGTGGCCAAGGGTTGGCCGCCCTCGGGCGCATAGCAAGATCCCGCAGAAACCGGGCGCTGTGTCGACCGAGGGCGGGTGGGGTGGGTGGGGAAATGTTGGCCCGGATGCCGGCCGGAGTTCCCCGCGTGGCAGGGTAGAGCTTCTATCGTGTGGTCCGTCCGGCCTCTTACTGGGGTGTCGCCCCTAGTTCTGGGCGCCGCACCTTCGGAAGGATGTGAAGGCCTTGGAGAGGGTGCAGGAAAGATTGACGGGAATGGCTGCAGGGGATCAGGGGCTTCAGTGTACGGGGAGAGACTGGAGAAGCTGGGGTTGGTTCTCCTTGGAGCAGAGATGGTTGAGAGGAGATTTGATTTAGAGGTGTTCAAAACCATGAGGGGTCTGGACAGAGTAGGGAGAGAGAAACTGTTCCCATTGGCGGCAGGATTGAGAACCAGTGGGGACACAAATTTAGCAGATGAACCAAAGGCGGAAAACCTTTTTACGTGTAAGATTATGAGGGGGCTCGACAAGGTGGATGCAGAGAGGATGCCCACTGATGGCGGAGACTAGAACTAGGGGGCATGGTCTTAGAATAAGGGGCCACCCATTTAAGACTGAGATGAGGAGGAATTTCTTCTCTCAGAGGGTTGTAAACCTGTGGAATTCGCTGCCTCAGAGAGCTGTGGAAGCTGGGTCATTGAATAAGTTTAAGACAGAACTAGGCAGTTTCTTAAACGATAAGGGGATACGGGGTTATGGGGAGCGGGCGGGGAACATAGGAACATAAGAATTAGGAACAGGAGTAGGCCATCTAGCCCCTCGAGCCTGCTCCGCCATTCAACAAGATCATGGCTGATCTGGCCGTGGACTCAGCTCCACTTACCCGCCCGCTCCCCGTAACCCTTAATTCCCTTATTGGTTAAAAATCGATCTATCTGTGACTTGAATACATTCAATGAGCTAGCCTCAACTGCTTCCTTGGGCAGAGAATTCCACAGATTCACAACCCTCTGGGAGAAGAAATTCCTTCTCAACTCGGTTTTAAATTGGCTCCTCCGTATTTTGAGGCTGTGCCCCCTAGTTCTAGTATCCCCGACCAGTGGAAACAACCTCTCTGCCTCTATCTTGTCTATCCCTTTCATGATTTTAAATGTTTCTATAAGATCATCCCTCATCCTTCTGAACTCCAAGGAGTAAAGACCCAGTCTACTCAATCTATCATCATAAGGTAACCCCCTCATCTCCAGAATCAGCCTAGTGAATCGTCTCTGTACCCCCTCCAAAGCTAGTATATCCTTCCTTAAGTAAGGTGACCAAAACTGCACGCAGTACTCCAGGTGCGGCCTCACCAATACCCTGTACAGTTGCAGCAGGACCTCCCTGCTTTTGTACTCCATCCCTCTCGCAATGAAGGCCAACATTCCATTCGCCTTCCTGATTACCTGCTGCACCTGCAAACTAACTTTTTGGGATTCATTTGGGAAGTGGAGCTGAGTCCATGACCAGATCAGCCATGATCGTATTAAATGGCGGAGCAGGCCCGAAGGGCCATATGGCCGACTTCTGCTCTTATTTCGTATGTTCTTATGATATAAAATGAATGAGGGGATTAGCTAGAGTGGATAGGAAGGACCCATTTCCCTTAGCGGAGAGGTCATAGGGAGTTGAGGGGAACGTTTTTCTGGTCTGATGGCAGGACGCCAATTGAAAGAGAGGCCATGGTTGGGAAATTGTGCCATGATCTGGGATGTTGACCTGATTTGGAGTTGGGGAGTGAGGCAAGGACGGAAGGGAGTCAAATCGAAGATGAGAAAGTACTGTTAAAGAAATGTGACGCATGTGTTTACTTTTTGAAAAAAAACGTGTGAAAGGTTTATGTGTTTATCATCCACTGGCAGCTCAGAGTTCTGCAATTCAAACCCAAAATGTCACAATAGGAGATAGAAACTAGGTCCACCAACACTCAATTTCGAGCAATGCAGGTGCTTTCACAGGAATTGCTCATGGTAATGCATCAGATATATGGGCATGTGACCAAAGGCTTGGTCAAAGAGGGAGGTTTTGAGGAGCGTCTTAAGGGAGGAGAGAGAGGCGGAGGTTTAGGGATGGAGTTCCAGAGCTTGGGGCCCCAGGCCCATGGAAATCGGAGGATGCTGGTGGGGGGAGTCTAGGTCCAAGGGGACATCACCTTAAAATCAGAGGCCAGGCCATTCAGGAGAGAAGTTGGGAAACATTTTTTCGCGCAAAATGTGGCAAAAGTGTGGGACTCTCTCCCACAAAAAAACAGCAGATGCCAGCTCAATTCATTTTAATTCTGCCGAGCAGAAAGGAGGAAGAGCGGGGAGGGAGGGGATTTCCAACGGGGGTAGTTCTCCCGCCAGTCCCTCTTTATGATATTCGGGAACTGAGGCGGCTCACACCAGGCCTCGTTGGAAAATGGCCTCCCGTGCTCTTCTGCCTGAAGACAATGCATTTCCAGCTCATGCCCCAGCCCCCAACCCCCTGCGTCCACAGTGTTCCCTCCAGTTACCCCAGGGATATGCTTACAAAGTTTGCAGTTGATACTAAAAATGGTCACGTGGTCGACAACGCTGCGGACTGCAGGAAGATAGCAATGAACACGTCAGGTGGGCAGGGCAGTGGCAAATGGAATTTAATCCGGAGAAGTGTGAGGTAATGCATTTGGGGAGGGCGGACAAGGCAAGGGAATACACATTAAATGGGAGGACACTGAGAACTGTAGAGGAACAGAGGGACCTGGGAGTGCAGGTCCACAGATCCCTGAAGGTAGCAGGCCAGGTGGATAATGTGGTTAGGAAGGCATACGGAATACTTGCCTTTATTAGCCGAGGCGTGGAATACAAGAGCAGGGAGGTTAGAACTGTATAAACCACTGGTTAGGCCACAGCTAGAGTACTGCATGCAGCTGTGGTCACCACATTACAGAAAATATGTGATTGCACTAGAGAGGGTACAGAGGAGATTTACCAGAATGTTGCACTAGAGAGGGTACAGAGGAGATTTACCAGAATGTTGCACTGGAGAGGGTACAGAGGAGATTTACCAGGATGTTGCACTGGAGAGGGTACAGAGGAGATTTACCAAGATGTTGCACTGGAGAGGGTACAGAGGAGATTTACCAGAATGTTGCACGAGAGAGGGTACAGAGGAGATTTACCAGGATGTTGCACTGGAGAGGGTACAGAGCAGATTTACCAGGATGTTGCACTGGAGAGGGTACAGAGGAGATTTACCAGGATGTTGCACTAGAGAGTGTACAGAGGAGATTTACCAGGATGTTGCACTAGAGAGGGTACAGAGGAGATTTACCAGGATGTTGCACTGGAGAGTGTACAGAGGAGATTTACCAGGATGTTGCACTAGAGAGGGTACAGAGGAGATTTACCAGGATGTTGCACTGGAGAGGGTACAGAGGAGATTTACCAGGATGTTGCACTAGAGAGGGTACAGAGGAGATTTACCAGGATGTTGCACTGGAGAGGGTACAGAGGAGATTTACCAGGATGTTGCACTGGAGAGGGTACAGAGGAGGTTTACCAGGTTGTTGCACTAGAGAGGGTACAGAGGAGATTTACCAGGATGTTGCACTAGAGAGGGTACAGAGGAGATTTACCAGGATGTTGCACTGGAGAGGATACAGAGGAGATTTACCAGGATGTTGCACTGGAGAGGGCACAGAGGAGATTTACCAGGATGTTGCACTAGAGAGGGTACAGAGGAGATTTACCAGGATGTTGCACTGGAGAGGGTACAGAGGAGATTTACCAGGATGTTGCACTGGAGAGGGTACAGAGGAGATTTACCAGGATGTTGCACTAGAGAGGGTACAGAGGATATTTACCAGGATGTTGCCTGGACTGGAGAATTTTAGCGATGAGGAAAGATTGGATAGGCTGGGTTTGTTTTCATTGGAACAGAGGAGGCTGAGGGGAGACCTGATTGAGGTGTATAAAATGATGAGGGGCCTGGATAGAGTGGATAGGACGGACCTGTTTCCCTCGGCAGAGGGGTCAACAACCAGGGAGCATAGATTGAAAGTAATTGGGGGGAGGTTTAGAGGGGATTTGAGGGGAAATGTCTTCACCCAGAGGGTGGTGGGGGTCTGGAACTCACTGCCTGAAAGGGTGGTAGAGGCAGAAACCCTCACCACATTTGGATGTGCAGCTTGAAGTGCCGTAACCTACAGGGCTACGGACCGAGAGCCGGAAGTGCGATTAGGCCGGGTGGCTCCTGGTTGGCCGGCGCGGACACGATGGGCCGAAATGGCCTCCTCCCGTGCTGTAAATTTCTCTGATTCTCTGAAGAGCGAGCCCTCGACCACAAGCAGATCCGGGGCCCCTGGCAATTGGTATCACTTGTCGTGAGACTCCCTCTTCTGCACCGCTAGTACTCCAGGTGCAGGTGGCAGTGTTGCCATAGACTAGAATTGTCCTCATTGTCAGCCCGAGGATCAAGCTGAGCCATGGAGTGTTGCACGAGCACTACTTGGAGACCTGGTGTAAGGGAGTGGGCAGCATGCGCACCAAAGACATGAGCACATAAATCTAGGCTGACACTCCCGGTGCGGTGCTGAGGGAGCGCCGTACTGCACTGTCGGAGGGGCAGTACTGAGGGAGTGCCGCACTGTCGGAGGGGCAGTACTGAGGGAGTGCCGCACTGTCGGAGGGGCAGTACTGAGGGAGTGCCGCACTGTCGGAGGGGCAGTACTGAGGGAGTGCCGCACTGTCGGAGGGGCAGTACTGAGGGAGTGCCGCACTGTCGGAGGGGCAGTACTGAGGGAGCGCCGCACTGTCGGAGGGGCAGTACTGAGGGAGCGCCGTACTGTCGGAGGAGCGGTACTGAGGGAGTGCCGCACTGTCGGAGGGGCAGTACTGAGGGAGTGCCGCACTGTCGGAGGAGCGGTACTGAGGGAGTGCCGCACTGTCGGAGGGGCAGTACTGAGGGAGCGCCGTACTGCACTGTCGGATGGGCAGTACTGAGGGAGTGCCGCACTGTCGGAGGGGCAGTACTGAGGGAGTGCCGCACTGTCGGAGGAGCGGTACTGAGGGAGTGCCGCACTGTCGGAGGAGCGGTACTGAGGGAGTGCCACACTGTCGGAGGGGCAGTACTGAGGGAGTGCCGCACTGTCCGAGGGGCAGTACTGAGGGAGCGCCGCACTGTCGGAGGGGCAGTACTGAGGGAGCGTCACGCTGTCGGAGGGGCAGTACTGAGGGAGTGCCGCGCTGTCGGAGGGGCAGTACTGAGGGGGCGCTGCACTGTCGGAGGGGCGGTACTGAGGGAGTGCCGCACTGTCGCAGGTGCAGTACTGAGGGAGTGCCGCACTGTCGGAGTGGCAGTACTGAGGGAGCCCGCACTGTCGGAGGGGCAGTACTGAGGGAGCGCCGCACTGTCGGATGGGCAGTACTGAGGGAGCGTCACACTGTCGGAGAGACAGTACTGAGGGAGCCCGCACTGTCGGAGAGACAGTACTGAGGGAGCCCGCACTGTCGGAGGGGCAGTACTGAGGGAGCGCCGCACTGTCGGAGGGGCGGTACTGAGGGAGTGCCGCACTGTCGCAGGTGCAGTACTGAGGGAGTGCCGCACTGTCGGAGAGACAGTACTGAGGGAGCCCGCACTATCGCAGGTGCAGTACTGAGGGTGTGCCGTACTGCGCTGTCGGAGGGGCAGTACAGAGGGAGTGCCGCACTGTCGCAGGGGCAGTACTGAGGGAGCGCCGTACTGCACTGTTGGAGGGGCAGCACTGAGGGAGTGCCGCACTGTCGGAGGGGCAGTACTGAGGGAGTGCCGCGCTGTCCGAGGGGCAGTACTGAGGGAGCGTCACACTGTCGGAGGGGCAGTACTGAGGGAGTGCCGCGCTGTCGGAGGGGCAGTACTGAGGGAGCGTCACACTGTCGGAGAGACAGTACTGAGGGAGCCCGCATTGTCGGAGGGGCAGTACTGAGGGAGTGCCGTACTGCACTGTCGGAGGGGCAGTACTGAGGGAGTGCCGCACTGTCGGAGGGGCGGTACTGAGGGAGTGCCGCACTGTCGGAGAGACAGTACTGAGGGAGCCCGCACTGTCGCAGGTGCAGTACTGAGGGAGTGCCGCACTGTCGGAGAGACAGTACTGAGGGAGCCCGCACTGTCGCAGGTGCAGTACTGAGGGAGTGCCGCACTGTCGGAGGGGCAGTACTGAGGGAGTGCCGCACTGTCGGAGGGGCAGTACTGAGGGAGTGCCGCACTGTCGCAGGTGCAGTACTGAGGGAGTGCCGCACTGTCGGAGGGGCATTACTGAGGGAGTGCCGCACTGTCGGAGGGGCAGTACTGAGGGAGCGCCGCACTGTCGGAGGGGCAGTACTGAGGGAGCGTCGCACTGTCGGAGGGGCAGTACTGAGGGAGTGCCGCACTGTCGGAGGGGCGGTACTGAGGGAGCGCCGCACTGTCGGAGGGGCAGTACTGAGGGAGCTCCGTACTGTCGGAGGGGCAGTACTGAGGGAGCACCGTACTGTCGGAGGGGCGGTACTGAGGGAGCGTCGCACTGTCGGAGGGGCAGTACTGAGGGAGCGTCGCACTGACGGACGGGCAGTACTGAGGGAGTGCCGCACTGTCGGAGGGGCAGTACTGAGGGAGCGCCGCACTGTCGGAGGGGCAGTACTGAGGGAGCGCCGCAGTGTCGGAGGGACAGTACTGAGGGAGCGCCGCACTGTCGGATATGCTGTCTTTCGGATGAGACATTAAACCGAGGCCCCGTCTGCCCTCTCAGGTGGACGTAAAACATCCCACGGCCACTATTTCGAAGAAGAGCAGGGGGAGTTCTCCCCGGTGTCCTTGGGCCAATATTTATCCCTCAATCAACATAACAAAAAAACAGATGATCTGGATCATTATCACATCGCTGTCTGTGGGAGCTTGCTGTGCGCAAATTGGCTGTCGCGTTTCCTGCATTACAACAGTGGCTACACTCCAAAAGCACTTTATTGTCTGTGAAGTGATTTGAGACATGTGATGGTCGTGAAAGGTGCTATAGAAATGTAAGTACTTATTTTTTCTTTTGTTGTGTTTCCAGTTAACTTCCTGCCATTTGGCATCCAGCAAACACATTCCCAACATCATCTGGTGTAAAATGGCATTCGATCCTGGCTGCCCTCCCACTTTCCACCCTCCGTAACCATCAGCTCATCAAAAACTTTGCTACCACGTGTTCTAATTTGCACCGAGTCCCATTCACCCATCACCCCCTGTGCTCGCTGACCTACATTGGCTCCCGCAGGGTCTGACAACGCCTCGATTGCAAAATTCTCATCCTTGTTTACATTCCCTCTATGGCCCTCGCCCCTCCCTATCTCTGTAATCTCCTCCAGCCCCTACACCCTCCCTATCTCTGTAACCCCTTCCAACCCTACACCCCTCCCTATCTCTGTAATCTCCTCCAGCCCCTACACCCCTCCCTATCTCTGTAATCTCCTCCAGCCCCTACACCCCTCCCTATCTCTGTAATCTCCTCCAGCCCCTACACCCCTCCCTATCTCTGTAACCTCCTCCAGCCCCTACACCCCTCCCTATCTCTGTAACCTCCTCCAGCCCCTACACCCCTCCCTATCTCTGTAACCTCCTCCAGTCCCTACACCCCTCCCTATCTCTGTAACCTCCTCCAGCCCCGACAGCCCTCCCTATCTCTGTAACCTCCTCCAGCCTCTACACCCCTCCCTATCTCTGTAACCCCCTCCAGCCCCTATACCCCTCCCTATCTCTGTAACCTCCTCCAGCCCCTACACTCCTCCCCATCTCTGTAACCCCCTCCAGTTCTACACCCCGCCCTATCTCTGTAACCTCCAGCTCCTACACGCCTCCATGATCTCTGCGCTCCTCCAATTCTGGCCTTTTGCCCATCCCCTGATTTCAATCGCTCCACCATCGGCTGCCTGGGCCCCAAGCTCTGGAACTCCCTCCCTAAACCTCTCCGCCTCTCTCTCCTCCTCTAAGATGCTCCATAAAACCTCCCTCTTTGAGCAAGCCTTTGGTCGCCTGTCCGAATATGTCCTTGTGTGGCTCAGGGTCAAATGTCGGATTAACCCTCCTGTGAGGCGCTTTGGGGCTTTGTAACTATGTTATAGGTTCTATATAAATGCAAGCTGTGGTTGTTGAACACAATCCACATCAAGAGCAAAGGCAATTGCCCCACTGTACCTGGGATCGAGAGGGAGAGATGTACAAGGATGCTCTGTAGTGATCCCCACTGGGAGAAGCGTGTATGTGTTGAGTGTAGTGGGAAGGTGGCGGGGTCAGGTCGGCTATGATGCTGCCTCCGGCAGTCGAATATCCAATAAACACTCTAGTGTCCCACACTCGCCTCTGAGTCAGAAAGTTGTGGGTTCAGGCACCACTCCAGGAACTTGAGCACAAAAAATCTAGGCGGACACTCCAGAGCAGTACTGAGGGAGCGCCACACTGACGGAGGGCAGTACTGAGGGAGCGCCGCACTGTCGGAGGGCAGTACTGAGGGAGCGCCGCACTGTCGGAGGGGCAGTACTGAGGGAGCGCCACACTGACGGAGGGCAGTACTGAGGGAGCGCCGCACTGTCGGAGGGCAGTACTGAGGGAGCGCCGCACTGTCGGAGGGGCGGTACTGAGGGAGTGCAGCACTGTCGGAGGGGCAGTACTGAGGGAGCGCCGCACTGTCGGAGGGGCGG
This sequence comes from Pristiophorus japonicus, assembly GCF_044704955.1. Taxonomy (NCBI): domain Eukaryota; kingdom Metazoa; phylum Chordata; class Chondrichthyes; family Pristiophoridae; genus Pristiophorus; species Pristiophorus japonicus. The sequence continues at coordinate 2,248,513 of NC_092006.1, forward strand.
TACTGAGGGAGCGCCACACTGACGGAGGGCAGTACTGAGGGAGCGCCACACTGACGGAGGGCAGTACTGAGGGAGCGCCGCACTGTCGGAGGGGCGGTACTGAGGGAGCGCCGCACTGTCGGAGGGTCAGTACTGAGGGAGCGCCACACTGTCGGAGGGACGGTACTGAGGGAGTGCTGCACTGTCGGAGGGGCAGTACTGAGGGAGCGCCGCACTGTCGGAGGGACGGTACTGAGGGAGTGCTGCACTGTCGGAGGGGCGGTACTGAGGGAGCGCCGCACTGTCGGAGGGGCGGTACTGAGGGAGTGCTGCACTGTCGGAGGGGCGGTACTGAGGGAGCGCCGCACTGTCGGAGGGGCGGTACTGAGGGAGCGCCGCACTGTCGGAGGGGCGGTACTGAGGGAGTGCTGCACTGTCGGAGGGGCGGTACTGAGGGAGCGTCGCACTGTCGGAAAAAACCTTTCGGAAAGGAGGTGCAAAAATTGGAAAGGGGGAATCAGAGGTTTTAAGTTTTGACTCCGAACCCATTCCAGCGCCAACCAATCGCTCTCTCACTGCCTTATCTTAAAGGGACAGGGATTTTGGCTGGGTTTTATTGATTTAAACAGGGAGATGAATCATACAACACGCTGGGTTTTGGTGCTGCCGTGTATAAGATGGTGCAAATCAGTGTGACTTACATCAGTGCACCATCTGTTCCGAAAAAAGTGAAGTATGCTTTGCATAACCCTCTCCCATGAATCATTGAAAGGCAGATGAATGTTAATGAATCATCATTCAGCGGGGCCAAGGGCAGGCCAACTGCAAACATCAGGGATAATTTACATGGAAGGAACAATCTCGTCAAACAATGAAGGATGCCCTTGGCATGTGCCAGGCAGGCAATTGGGAGCTTAGGAGGAGCAAGGGAGGGAAGCTCAGAGGAGCATGGACCCCAGGAGGCGAGAGAGAGAGCGAGAGAGAGGGAAAGAGAGATCGTGGAAGAGAGGGGGAGAGAGAGGGACAGAATGAGAAAGAGAACGGGAGAGAGAAATTGAGGAGTGAGGAGAGGGGGAGGGAGGTAGAGAGAAATAGAACAGTGTGTGAGAGAGAGGGAGGGTGAGTGAGAAATAGAGGAGTGAGGAGAGGGGGAGGGAGGGTGAGAGAGAGATACAGATGGAGAGAGGGGGAATGAGAAAGAGAGAGGGAGAGAGGGAAAGAGTGAGAAAGAGAGATAGTGAAAAAGACAAAGGGAGAGGGCGAAAGAGATGGTGGGAGAGAGAAATAGGAGTGGGAGAGAGAAATAGAGAAAAAGAGTGAGAGAGATACAGATGGAGAGAGACTGAGAAAGAGAGACAAAGGGAGAGAGAGAGAAATAGAGGAGGGAGAGGAATAGAGGAGTGAGGGAGGGAGGGAGAAAGGGAGGGAGAAAGAAAGATATATAGGAGGGAGGGAGAGAGGGAAAAATAAAGGAGGGAGAGAGGGAAAAATAGAGGAGGGAGGAAGGAAGAAATAGAGGAGAGAAAGAGAGAGAGGGAGGGAGTGAGAAAGACGGCGGGAGAGAGACAGACAGTGGGAGAGAGAGAGAAAAGACGAGGAAAGGGAGAAGGGAGGGAGTTCCGAGGGAAAGCGAGCGGGAGAGGTTGGAGGTGAGAGAACGGTGTTGTTATTTAGAAATGAGCTCTCCCCACCCCCACCTTCCTTCCCCTGACAGACTCTGCACATCCTCACCCGTCACTATGAACCAGTTCCCTCGCCGCTCAGAATGGAGCTACATTAAGAGTAACCTGTCGCTCTGTGACTCCCGAGACACAGGGGTGGGGGGAAGATGTCCCAGAATATCTTCACCAATCGGAAAGGCAGCCCCTTGTTGGCAGAGTGTGGGGCTGGAGTTTATCGAGGGCTATTGTGCAGTTTCTGTGTCACAGAGGGACAGATGGCGAGGCCTGGGCAGTGGCGAGAGAGAGAGAGAGAGGCTGACCAAACCGCATTAAGCACTGGAGAAGATTTAATTACTGTCAGACATTTGCAGTTTGAGACTGTGAGTTAAATCAGAGGCACAGATACTTGCCAAGTCTTGCAGCCACTTTACTCTTTGACAAATCTCGAAGATTTGCTTTTGTTAACATTATAAGGAGCGAACACGCGTTGCACAGTGAGAAATATATCCCCCGGTATTGATTATTGCTGGGTTATGGTGCACAGTAAATATATCCAGGGTATTGATTATTGCTGGGTTATAGTGCACAGTGAGAAACATATTCCCAGGTATTGATTATTACTGGGTTATGGTGCACAGTAAATATATCCCAGGTATTGATTATTGCTGGGTTATAGTACACAGTAAATATATCCCAGGTATTGATTATTGCTGGGTTATAGCACACAGTAAATATATCCCAGGTATTGATTATTGCTGGGTTATAGTACACAGTAAATATATCCCAGGTATTGATTGTTGCTGGGTTATAGTACACAGTAAATATATCCCGGGTATTGATCATTGCTAGGTTATAGTACACAGTAAATATATCCCCGGATATTGATTATTGCTGGGTTATTGTGCACCGTAAATATATCCCGGGTATTGATTATTGCTGGGTTATAGTACACTGTAAATATATCCCAGGTATTGATTATTGCTGGGTTATAGTACACAGTAAATATATCCCAGGTATTGATTATTGCTGGGTTATAGTACAGAGTAAATATATCCCAGGTGTTGATTATTGCTGGGTTATAGTACACAGTAAATATATTCCGGGTATTGATTATTGCTGGGTTATAGTACACAGTAAATATATCCCGTGTATTGATTATTGCTGGGTTATCGTACACAGTAAATATATCCCAGGGATTGATTATTGCTGGGTTATAGTACACAGTAAATATATCCCAGGTATTGATTATTGCTGAGTTATAGTACACAGTAAATATATCCCAGGTATTGATTATTGCTGGGTTATGCTGCACAGTAAATATATCGCAGGTATTGATTATTGCTGGGTTATGGTACACAGTAAATATATCCCAGGTATTGATTATTGCTGGGTTAAAGTGCACAGTAAATATATCCCAGGTATTGATTATTGCTGCGTTATAGTACACAGCAAATATATCCCGGGTATTGATTATTGCTGGGTTATGGTACACAGTAAATATATCCCAGGTATTGATTATTGCTGGGTTATAGTGCACAGTAAATATATCCCAGGTATTGATTATTGCTGCGTTATAGTACACAGCAAATATATCCCGGGTATTGATTATTGCTGGGTTATAGTACACAGTAAATATATCCCAGGTACTGATTATTGCTGAGTTATAGTACACAGTAAATATATCCCGGGTTGATTATTGCTGGGTTATAGTACACAGTAAATATATCCCGGGTATTGATTATTGCTGGGTTATGGTACACAGTAAATATATCCCAGGTATTGATTATTGCTGGGTTATAGTGCACAGTAAATATATCCCAGGTATTGATTATTGCTGCGTTATAGTACACAGCAAATATATCCCGGGTATTGATTATTGCTGGGTTATAGTACACAGTAAATATATCCCAGGTATTGATTATTGCTGGGTTATAGTGCACAGTAAATATATCCTGGGTATTGATTATTGCTGGGTTATCGTACACAGTAAATATACCCCGGGTATTGATTATTGCTGGGTTATAGTACACAGTAAATATATCCCAGGTATTGATTATTGCTGGGTTATAGTACACAGTAAATATATCCCGGGTATTGATTGTTGCTGGGTTATGGTACACAGTAAATATATCCTGGGTATTGATTATTGCTGGGTTATAGTACACAGTAAATATATCCCAGGTATTGATTATTGCTGAGTTATGGTACACAGTAAATATATCCCAGGTATTGATTATTGCTGGGTTATAGTACACAGTAAATATATCCTGGGTATTGATTATTGCTGTGTTATGGTACACAGTAAATATATCCCGGGTATTGATTATTGCTGGGTTATAGTACACAGTAAAAATATCCCAGGTATTGATTATTGCTGGGTTATAGTACCCAGTAAATATATCCCGGATATTGATTATTGCTGGGTTATAGTACACAGTAAATATATCCCGGGTATTGATTATTGCTGGGATATAGTACACAGTAAATATATCCCCAGGTATTGATTATTGCTGGGTTACAGTAAACAGTAAATATATCCCAGGTATTGATTATTGCTGGGTTATAGTACACAGTAAATATATCCCAGGTATTGATTATTGCTGGGTTATGCTGCACAATAAATATATCGCAGGTATTGATTATTGCTGGGTTATAGTACACAGTAAATATATCCCAGGTATTGATTCTTGCTCGGTTATGGTGCACAGTAAATATATCCCAGGTATTGATTATTGCTGCGTTATAGTACACAGTAAATATATCCCGCGTATTGATTATTGCTGGGTTATGGTACACAGTAATTATATCCCAGGTATTGATTATTGCTGGGTTATAGTACACATTGAATATATCCCAGCTATTGATTATTGCTGGGTTATTTGCTGGGTTATGTTACACAGAAAATATATCCCAGGTATTGATTATTGCTTGGTGAAAGTACACAGTAAATATATCCCAGGTATTGTTTATTGCTGGGTTATAGTACACATTATATATATCCCAGGTATTGATTATTGCTAGGTTATAGTACACATATATCCCAGGTATTGATTATTGCTGGGTTATAGTACACAGTAAATATATCCCAGGTATTGATTATTGCTGGGTTATAGTACACAGTAAATATATCCCAGGTATTGATTATTGCTGGGTTATAGTACACAGTAAATATATCCCAGGTATTGATTATTGCTGGGTTATAGTACACAGTAAATATATCCCAGGTATTGACTATTCTGGGTTATAGTACACAGTAAATATATCCCCGGGTATTGATTATTGCTGGGTTATGGTGCACCGTAAATATATCCCGGGTATTGATAATTGCTGGGTTATAGTACACAGTAAATATATCCCAGGTATTGATTATTGCTGGGTTATAGTACACAGTAAATATATCCCAGGTATTGATTATTGCTGGGTTATAGTACAGAGTAAATATATCCCAGGTATTGATTATTGCTGGGTTATAGTACACAGTAAATATATTCCGGGTATTGATTATTGCTGGGTTATAGTACACAGTAAATATATCCCGTGTATTGATTATTGCTGGGTTATCGTACACAGTAAATATATCCCAGGGATTGATTATTGCTGGGTTATAGTACACAGTAAATATATCCCAGGTATTGATTATTGCTGGGTTATAGTACACAGTAAATATATCCCAGGTATTGATTATTGCTGGGTTATGCTGCACAGTAAATATATCGCAGGTATTGATTATTGCTGGGTTATAGTACACAGTAAATATATCCCAGGTATTGATTATTGCTGGGTTATAGTACACAGTAAATATATCCCAGGTATTGATTCTTGCTCGGTTATGGTACACAGTAAATATATCCCGGGTATTGATTATTGCTGGGTTATAGTACACAGTAAATATATCCCGGGTATTGATTATTGCTGGGTTATAGTGCACAGTAAATATATCCCAGGTATTGATTATTGCTGCGTTATAGTACACAGCAAATATATCCCGGGTATTGATTATTGCTGGGTTATAGTACACAGTAAATATATCCCAGGTATTGATTATTGCTGGGTTATAGTGCACAGTAAATATATCCTGGGTATTGATTATTGCTGGGTTATCGTACACAGTAAATATACCCCGGGTATTGATTATTGCTGGGTTATAGTACACAGTAAATATATCCCAGGTATTGATTATTGCTGGGTTATAGTACACAGTAAATATATCCCGGGTATTGATTGTTGCTGGGTTATGGTACACAGTAAATATATCCTGGGTATTGATTATTGCTGGGTTATAGTACACAGTAAATATATCCCAGGTATTGATTATTGCTGAGTTATGGTACACAGTAAATATATCCCAGGTATTGATTATTGCTGGGTTATAGTACACAGTAAATATATCCTGGGTATTGATTATTGCTGTGTTATGGTACACAGTAAATATATCCCGGGTATTGATTATTGCTGGGTTATAGTACACAGTAAAAATATCCCAGGTATTGATTATTGCTGGGTTATAGTACCCAGTAAATATATCCCGGATATTGATTATTGCTGGGTTATAGTACACAGTAAATATATCCCGGGTATTGATTATTGCTGGGATATAGTACACAGTAAATATATCCCCAGGTATTGATTATTGCTGGGTTACAGTAAACAGTAAATATATCCCAGGTATTGATTATTGCTGGGTTATAGTACACAGTAAATATATCCCAGGTATTGATTATTGCTGGGTTATGCTGCACAATAAATATATCGCAGGTATTGATTATTGCTGGGTTATAGTACACAGTAAATATATCCCAGGTATTGATTCTTGCTCGGTTATGGTGCACAGTAAATATATCCCAGGTATTGATTATTGCTGCGTTATAGTACACAGTAAATATATCCCGCGTATTGATTATTGCTGGGTTATGGTACACAGTAATTATATCCCAGGTATTGATTATTGCTGGGTTATAGTACACATTGAATATATCCCAGCTATTGATTATTGCTGGGTTATTTGCTGGGTTATGTTACACAGAAAATATATCCCAGGTATTGATTATTGCTTGGTGAAAGTACACAGTAAATATATCCCAGGTATTGTTTATTGCTGGGTTATAGTACACATTATATATATCCCAGGTATTGATTATTGCTAGGTTATAGTACACATATATCCCAGGTATTGATTATTGCTGGGTTATAGTACACAGTAAATATATCCCAGGTATTGATTATTGCTGGGTTATAGTACACAGTAAATATATCCCAGGTATTGATTATTGCTGGGTTATAGTACACAGTAAATATATCCCAGGTATTGATTATTGCTGGGTTATAGTACACAGTAAATATATCCCAGGTATTGACTATTCTGGGTTATAGTACACAGTAAATATATCCCCGGGTATTGATTATTGCTGGGTTATGGTGCACCGTAAATATATCCCGGGTATTGATAATTGCTGGGTTATAGTACACAGTAAATATATCCCAGGTATTGATTATTGCTGGGTTATAGTACACAGTAAATATATCCCAGGTATTGATTATTGCTGGGTTATAGTACAGAGTAAATATATCCCAGGTATTGATTATTGCTGGGTTATAGTACACAGTAAATATATTCCGGGTATTGATTATTGCTGGGTTATAGTACACAGTAAATATATCCCGTGTATTGATTATTGCTGGGTTATCGTACACAGTAAATATATCCCAGGGATTGATTATTGCTGGGTTATAGTACACAGTAAATATATCCCAGGTATTGATTATTGCTGGGTTATAGTACACAGTAAATATATCCCAGGTATTGATTATTGCTGGGTTATGCTGCACAGTAAATATATCGCAGGTATTGATTATTGCTGGGTTATAGTACACAGTAAATATATCCCAGGTATTGATTATTGCTGGGTTATAGTACACAGTAAATATATCCCAGGTATTGATTCTTGCTCGGTTATGGTACACAGTAAATATATCCCGGGTATTGATTATTGCTGGGTTATAGTACACAGTAAATATATCCCGGGTATTGATTATTGCTGGGTTATAGTGCACAGTAAATATATCCCAGGTATTGATTATTGCTGCGTTATAGTACACAGCAAATATATCCCGGGTATTGATTATTGCTGGGTTATAGTACACAGTAAATATATCCCAGGTATTGATTATTGCTGGGTTATAGTGCACAGTAAATATATCCTGGGTATTGATTATTGCTGGGTTATCGTACACAGTAAATATACCCCGGGTATTGATTATTGCTGGGTTATAGTACACAGTAAATATATCCCAGGTATTGATTATTGCTGGGTTATAGTACACAGTAAATATATCCCGGGTATTGATTGTTGCTGGGTTATGGTACACAGTAAATATATCCTGGGTATTGATTATTGCTGGGTTATAGTACACAGTAAATATATCCCAGGTATTGATTATTGCTGAGTTATGGTACACAGTAAATATATCCCAGGTATTGATTATTGCTGGGTTATAGTACACAGTAAATATATCCTGGGTATTGATTATTGCTGTGTTATGGTACACAGTAAATATATCCCGGGTATTGATTATTGCTGGGTTATAGTACACAGTAAAAATATCCCAGGTATTGATTATTGCTGGGTTATAGTACCCAGTAAATATATCCCGGATATTGATTATTGCTGGGTTATAGTACACAGTAAATATATCCCGGGTATTGATTATTGCTGGGATATAGTACACAGTAAATATATCCCCAGGTATTGATTATTGCTGGGTTACAGTAAACAGTAAATATATCCCAGGTATTGATTATTGCTGGGTTATAGTACACAGTAAATATATCCCAGGTATTGATTATTGCTGGGTTATGCTGCACAATAAATATATCGCAGGTATTGATTATTGCTGGGTTATAGTACACAGTAAATATATCCCAGGTATTGATTCTTGCTCGGTTATGGTGCACAGTAAATATATCCCAGGTATTGATTATTGCTGCGTTATAGTACACAGTAAATATATCCCGCGTATTGATTATTGCTGGGTTATGGTACACAGTAATTATATCCCAGGTATTGATTATTGCTGGGTTATAGTACACATTGAATATATCCCAGCTATTGATTATTGCTGGGTTATTTGCTGGGTTATGTTACACAGAAAATATATCCCAGGTATTGATTATTGCTTGGTGAAAGTACACAGTAAATATATCCCAGGTATTGTTTATTGCTGGGTTATAGTACACATTATATATATCCCAGGTATTGATTATTGCTAGGTTATAGTACACATATATCCCAGGTATTGATTATTGCTGGGTTATAGTACACAGTAAATATATCCCAGGTATTGATTATTGCTGGGTTATAGTACACAGTAAATATATCCCAGGTATTGATTATTGCTGGGTTATAGTACACAGTAAATATATCCCAGGTATTGACTATTCTGGGTTATAGTACACAGTAAATATATCCCCGGGTATTGATTATTGCTGGGTTATGGTGCACCGTAAATATATCCCGGGTATTGATAATTGCTGGGTTATAGTACACAGTAAATATATCCCAGGTATTGATTATTGCTGGGTTATAGTACACAGTAAATATATCCCAGGTATTGATTATTGCTGGGTTATAGTACAGAGTAAATATATCCCAGGTATTGATTATTGCTGGGTTATAGTACACAGTAAATATATTCCGGGTATTGATTATTGCTGGGTTATAGTACACAGTAAATATATCCCGTGTATTGATTATTGCTGGGTTATCGTACACAGTAAATATATCCCAGGGATTGATTATTGCTGGGTTATAGTACACAGTAAATATATCCCAGGTATTGATTATTGCTGGGTTATAGTACACAGTAAATATATCCCAGGTATTGATTATTGCTGGGTTATGCTGCACAGTAAATATATCGCAGGTATTGATTATTGCTGGGTTATAGTACACAGTAAATATATCCCAGGTATTGATTATTGCTGGGTTATAGTACACAGTAAATATATCCCAGGTATTGATTCTTGCTCGGTTATGGTACACAGTAAATATATCCCGGGTATTGATTATTGCTGGGTTATAGTACACAGTAAATATATCCCGGGTATTGATTATTGCTGGGTTATGGTACACAGTAAATATATCCCAGGTATTGATTATTGCTGGGTTATAGTGCACAGTAAATATATCCCAGGTATTGATTATTGCTGCGTTATAGTACACAGAAAATATATCCCGGGTATTGATTATTGCTGGGTTATAGTGCACAGTAAATATATCCTGGGTATTGATTATTGCTGGGTTATCGTACACATTAAATATACCCCGGGTATTGATTATTGCTGGGTTATAGTACACAGTAAATATATCCCAGGTATTGATTATTGCTGGGTTATAGTACACAGTAAATATATCCCAGGTATTGATTGTTGCTGGGTTATAGTACACAGTAAATATATCCCGGGTATTGATCATTGCTGGGTTATAGTACACAGTAAATATATCCCCGGGTATTGATTATTGCTGGGTTATGGTGCACCGTAAATATATCCCAGGTATTGATTATTGCTGGGTTATAGTACACAGTATATATATCCCAGGTATTGATTATTGCTGGGTTATAGTACAGAGTAAATATATCCCAGGTATTGATTATTGCTGGGTTATAGTACACAGTAAATATATTCCGGGTATTGATTATTGCTGGGTTATAGTACACAGTAAATATATCCCGTGTATTGATTATTGCTGGGTTATCGTACACAGTAAATATATCCCAGGGATTGATTATTGCTGGGTTATAGTACACAGTAAATATATCCCAGGTATTGATTATTGCTGGGTTATAGTACACAGTAAATATATCCCCGGGTATTGATTATTGCTGGGTTATAGTACACAGTGTATATATCCCAGGTATTGATTATTGATGGGTGATAGTACACAGTAACTATATCCCAGGTATTGATTATTGCTGGGTTATAGTACACAGTAAATATATCCCAGGTATTGATTATTGCTGGGTTATAGTACACAGTAAATATATCCCGGGTATTGATTATTGCTGGGTTATAGTACACAGTAAATATATCGCAGGTATTGATTATTGCTGGGTTATGTTACACTGTAAATATATCCCAGGTATTGATTATTGCTGGGTTATAGTACACAGTAAATATATCCCAGATTTTGATAATTGCTGGGTTATAGTACACAGTAAATATATCCCAGGTATTGATTATTGCTGGGTTATAGTACACAGTAAATATATCCCGGGTATTGATTATTGCTGGGTTATAGTACACAGTAAATATATCCCGGGTATTGATTATTGCTAGGTTATGGTACACAGTAAATATATCCCAGGTATTGATTATTGCTGGGTTATAGTACACAGTAAATATATCCCGTGTATTGATTATTGCTGGGTTATCGTACACAGTAAATATATCCCAGGGATTGATTATTGCTGGGTTATAGTACACAGTAAATATATCGCAGGTATTGATTATTGCTGGGTTATGTTACACTGTAAATATATCCCAGGTATTGATTATTGCTGGGTTATAGTACACAGTAAATATATCCCAGATTTTGATAATTGCTGGGTTATAGTACACAGTAAATATATCCCAGGTATTGATTATTGCTGGGTTATAGTACACAGTAAATATATCCCGGGTATTGATTATTGCTGGGTTATAGTACACAGTAAATATATCCCGGGTATTGATTATTGCTAGGTTATGGTACACAGTAAATATATCCCAGGTATTGATTATTGCTGGGTTATGGTACACAGTAAATATATCCCGGGTATTGATTATTGCTGGGTTATGTTACACAGTAAATATATCCCAGGTATTGATTATTGCTGGGTTATGGTACACAGTAAATATATCCCAGGTATTGTTTATTGCTGGGTTATAGTTCACATTATATATATCCCAGCTATTGATTATTGCTAGGTTATAGTACACATATATCCCAGGTATTGATTATTGCTGGGTTATAGTACACAGTAAATATATCCCAGGTATTGATTATTGCTGGGTTATAGTACAGAGTAAACATATCCCAGGTATTGATTATTGCTGGGTTATAGTACACAGTAAATATATCCCAGGTATTGATTATTGCTGGGTTATACTACACAGTAAATATATCCCAGGTATTGATTATTGCTGGGTTATAGTACACAGTAAATATATCCCAGGTATTGATTATTGCTGAGTTGTGGTACACAGTAAATATATCCCAGGTATTGATTATTGCTGGGTTATAGTACACAGTAAATATATCCTGGGTATTGATTATTGCTGTGTTATGGTACACAGTAAATATATCCCGGGTATTGATTATTGCTGGGTTATAGTACACAGTAAATATATCCCAGGTATTGATTATTGCTGCGTTATAGTACACAGAAAATATATCCCGGGTATTGATTATTGCTGGGTTATAGTGCACAGTAAATATATCCTGGGTATTGATTATTGCTGGGTTATCGTACACAGTAAATATACCCCGGGTATTGATTATTGCTGGGTTATAGTACACAGTAAATATATCCCAGGTATTGATTATTGCTGGGTTATAGTACACAGTAAATATATCCCAGGTATTGATTGTTGCTGGGTTATAGTACACAGTAAATATATCCCCGGGTATTGATTATTGCTGGGTTATGGTGCACCGTAAATATATCCCGGGTATTGATAATTGCTGGGTTATAGTACACAGTAAATATATCCCAGGTATTGATTATTGCTGGGTTATAGTACACAGTAAATATATCCCAGGTATTGATTATTGCTGTGTTATAGTACAGAGTAAATATATCCCAGGTATTGATTATTGCTGGGTTATAGTACACAGTAAATATATTCCGGGTATTGATTATTGCTGGGTTATAGTACACAGTAAATATATCCCGTGTATTGATTATTGCTGGGTTATCGTACACAGTAAATATATCCCAGGGATTGATTATTGCTGGGTTATAGTACACAGTAAATATATCCCAGGTATTGATTATTGCTGGGTTATAGTACACAGTAAATATATCCCAGGTATTGATTATTGCTGGGTTATGCTGCACAGTAAATATATCGCAGGTATTGATTATTGCTGGGTTATAGTATACAGTAAATATATCCCAGGTATTGATTATTGCTGGGTTATAGTACACAGTAAATATATCCCAGGTATTGATTCTTGCTCGGTTATGGTACACAGTAAATATATCCCGGGTATTGATTATTGCTGGGTTATAGTACACAGTAAATATATCCCGGGTATTGATTATTGCTGGGTTATGGTACACAGTAAATATATCCCAGGTATTGATTATTGCTGGGTTATAGTGCACAGTAAATATATCCCAGGTATTGATTATTGCTGCGTTATAGTACACAGAAAATATATCCCGGGTATTGATTATTGCTGGTTTTTGTGCACAGTAAATATATCCTGGGTATTGATTATTGCTGGGTTATCGTACACAGTAAATATACCCCGGGTATTGATTATTGCTGGGTTATAGTACACAGTAAATATATCCCAGGTATTGATTATTGCTGGGTTATAGTACACAGTAAATATATCCCAGGTATTGATTGTTGCTGGGTTATAGTACACAGTAAATATATCCCGGGTATTGATCATTGCTGGGTTATAGTACACAGTAAATATATCCCCGGGTATTGATTATTGCTGGGTTATGGTGCACCGTAAATATATCCCAGGTATTGATTATTGCTGGGTTATAGTACACAGTATATATATCCCAGGTATTGATTATTGCTGGGTTATAGTACAGAGTAAATATATCCCAGGTATTGATTATTGCTGGGTTATAGTACACAGTAAATATATTCCGGGTATTGATTATTGCTGGGTTATAGTACACAGTAAATATATCCCGTGTATTGATTATTGCTGGGTTATCGTACACAGTAAATATATCCCAGGGATTGATTATTGCTGGGTTATAGTACACAGTAAATATATCCCAGGTATTGATTATTGCTGGGTTATAGTACACAGTAAATATATCCCCGGGTATTGATTATTGCTGGGTTATAGTACACAGTGTATATATCCCAGGTATTGATTATTGATGGGTGATAGTACACAGTAACTATATCCCAGGTATTGATTATTGCTGGGTTATAGTACACAGTAAATATATCCCAGGTATTGATTATTGCTGGGTTATAGTACACAGTAAATATATCCCGGGTATTGATTATTGCTGGGTTATAGTACACAGTAAATATATCGCAGGTATTGATTATTGCTGGGTTATGTTACACTGTAAATATATCCCAGGTATTGATTATTGCTGGGTTATAGTACACAGTAAATATATCCCAGATTTTGATAATTGCTGGGTTATAGTACACAGTAAATATATCCCAGGTATTGATTATTGCTGGGTTATAGTACACAGTAAATATATCCCGGGTATTGATTATTGCTGGGTTATAGTACACAGTAAATATATCCCGGGTATTGATTATTGCTAGGTTATGGTACACAGTAAATATATCCCAGGTATTGATTATTGCTGGGTTATAGTACACAGTAAATATATCCCGTGTATTGATTATTGCTGGGTTATCGTACACAGTAAATATATCCCAGGGATTGATTATTGCTGGGTTATAGTACACAGTAAATATATCGCAGGTATTGATTATTGCTGGGTTATGTTACACTGTAAATATATCCCAGGTATTGATTATTGCTGGGTTATAGTACACAGTAAATATATCCCAGATTTTGATAATTGCTGGGTTATAGTACACAGTAAATATATCCCAGGTATTGATTATTGCTGGGTTATAGTACACAGTAAATATATCCCGGGTATTGATTATTGCTGGGTTATAGTACACAGTAAATATATCCCGGGTATTGATTATTGCTAGGTTATGGTACACAGTAAATATATCCCAGGTATTGATTATTGCTGGGTTATGGTACACAGTAAATATATCCCGGGTATTGATTATTGCTGGGTTATGTTACACAGTAAATATATCCCAGGTATTGATTATTGCTGGGTTATGGTACACAGTAAATATATCCCAGGTATTGTTTATTGCTGGGTTATAGTTCACATTATATATATCCCAGGTATTGATTATTGCTAGGTTATAGTACACATATATCCCAGGTATTGATTATTGCTGGGTTATAGTACACAGTAAATATATCCCAGGTATTGATTATTGCTAGGTTATGGTACACAGTAAATATATCCCAGGTATTGATTATTGCTGGGTTATGGTACACAGTAAATATATCCCGGGTATTGATTATTGCTGGGTTATGTTACACAGTAAATATATCCCGGGTATTGATTATTGCTGGGTTATGTTACACAGTAAATATATCCCAGGTATTGATTATTGCTGGGTTATGGTACACAGTAAATATATCCCAGGTATTGTTTATTGCTGGGTTATAGTTCACATTATATATATCCCAGCTATTGATTATTGCTAGGTTATAGTACACATATATCCCAGGTATTGATTATTGCTGGGTTATAGTACACAGTAAATATATCCCAGGTATTGATTATTGCTGGGTTATAGTACAGAGTAAACATATCCCAGGTATTGATTATTGCTGGGTTATAGTACACAGTAAATATATCCCAGGTATTGATTATTGCTGGGTTATACTACACAGTAAATATATCCCAGGTATTGATTATTGCTGGGTTATAGTACACAGTAAATATATCCCAGGTATTGATTATTGCTGAGTTGTGGTACACAGTAAATATATCCCAGGTATTGATTATTGCTGGGTTATAGTACACAGTAAATATATCCTGGGTATTGATTATTGCTGTGTTATGGTACACAGTAAATATATCCCGGGTATTGATTATTGCTGGGTTATAGTACACAGTAAATATATCCCAGGTATTGATTATTGCTGCGTTATAGTACACAGAAAATATATCCCGGGTATTGATTATTGCTGGGTTATAGTGCACAGTAAATATATCCTGGGTATTGATTATTGCTGGGTTATCGTACACAGTAAATATACCCCGGGTATTGATTATTGCTGGGTTATAGTACACAGTAAATATATCCCAGGTATTGATTATTGCTGGGTTATAGTACACAGTAAATATATCCCAGGTATTGATTGTTGCTGGGTTATAGTACACAGTAAATATATCCCCGGGTATTGATTATTGCTGGGTTATGGTGCACCGTAAATATATCCCGGGTATTGATAATTGCTGGGTTATAGTACACAGTAAATATATCCCAGGTATTGATTATTGCTGGGTTATAGTACACAGTAAATATATCCCAGGTATTGATTATTGCTGTGTTATAGTACAGAGTAAATATATCCCAGGTATTGATTATTGCTGGGTTATAGTACACAGTAAATATATTCCGGGTATTGATTATTGCTGGGTTATAGTACACAGTAAATATATCCCGTGTATTGATTATTGCTGGGTTATCGTACACAGTAAATATATCCCAGGGATTGATTATTGCTGGGTTATAGTACACAGTAAATATATCCCAGGTATTGATTATTGCTGGGTTATAGTACACAGTAAATATATCCCAGGTATTGATTATTGCTGGGTTATGCTGCACAGTAAATATATCGCAGGTATTGATTATTGCTGGGTTATAGTATACAGTAAATATATCCCAGGTATTGATTATTGCTGGGTTATAGTACACAGTAAATATATCCCAGGTATTGATTCTTGCTCGGTTATGGTACACAGTAAATATATCCCGGGTATTGATTATTGCTGGGTTATAGTACACAGTAAATATATCCCGGGTATTGATTATTGCTGGGTTATGGTACACAGTAAATATATCCCAGGTATTGATTATTGCTGGGTTATAGTGCACAGTAAATATATCCCAGGTATTGATTATTGCTGCGTTATAGTACACAGAAAATATATCCCGGGTATTGATTATTGCTGGTTTTTGTGCACAGTAAATATATCCTGGGTATTGATTATTGCTGGGTTATCGTACACAGTAAATATACCCCGGGTATTGATTATTGCTGGGTTATAGTACACAGTAAATATATCCCAGGTATTGATTATTGCTGGGTTATAGTACACAGTAAATATATCCCAGGTATTGATTGTTGCTGGGTTATAGTACACAGTAAATATATCCCGGGTATTGATCATTGCTGGGTTATAGTACACAGTAAATATATCCCCGGGTATTGATTATTGCTGGGTTATGGTGCACCGTAAATATATCCCAGGTATTGATTATTGCTGGGTTATAGTACACAGTATATATATCCCAGGTATTGATTATTGCTGGGTTATAGTACAGAGTAAATATATCCCAGGTATTGATTATTGCTGGGTTATAGTACACAGTAAATATATTCCGGGTATTGATTATTGCTGGGTTATAGTACACAGTAAATATATCCCGTGTATTGATTATTGCTGGGTTATCGTACACAGTAAATATATCCCAGGGATTGATTATTGCTGGGTTATAGTACACAGTAAATATATCCCAGGTATTGATTATTGCTGGGTTATAGTACACAGTAAATATATCCCCGGGTATTGATTATTGCTGGGTTATAGTACACAGTGTATATATCCCAGGTATTGATTATTGATGGGTGATAGTACACAGTAACTATATCCCAGGTATTGATTATTGCTGGGTTATAGTACACAGTAAATATATCCCAGGTATTGATTATTGCTGGGTTATAGTACACAGTAAATATATCCCGGGTATTGATTATTGCTGGGTTATAGTACACAGTAAATATATCGCAGGTATTGATTATTGCTGGGTTATGTTACACTGTAAATATATCCCAGGTATTGATTATTGCTGGGTTATAGTACACAGTAAATATATCCCAGATTTTGATAATTGCTGGGTTATAGTACACAGTAAATATATCCCAGGTATTGATTATTGCTGGGTTATAGTACACAGTAAATATATCCCGGGTATTGATTATTGCTGGGTTATAGTACACAGTAAATATATCCCGGGTATTGATTATTGCTAGGTTATGGTACACAGTAAATATATCCCAGGTATTGATTATTGCTGGGTTATAGTACACAGTAAATATATCCCGTGTATTGATTATTGCTGGGTTATCGTACACAGTAAATATATCCCAGGGATTGATTATTGCTGGGTTATAGTACACAGTAAATATATCGCAGGTATTGATTATTGCTGGATTATGTTACACTGTAAATATATCCCAGGTATTGATTATTGCTGGGTTATAGTACACAGTAAATATATCCCAGATTTTGATAATTGCTGGGTTATAGTACACAGTAAATATATCCCAGGTATTGATTATTGCTGGGTTATAGTACACAGTAAATATATCCCGGGTATTGATTATTGCTGGGTTATAGTACACAGTAAATATATCCCGGGTATTGATTATTGCTAGGTTATGGTACACAGTAAATATATCCCAGGTATTGATTATTGCTGGGTTATGGTACACAGTAAATATATCCCGGGTATTGATTATTGCTGGGTTATGTTACACAGTAAATATATCCCAGGTATTGATTATTGCTGGGTTATGGTACACAGTAAATATATCCCAGGTATTGTTTATTGCTGGGTTATAGTTCACATTATATATATCCCAGGTATTGATTATTGCTAGGTTATAGTACACATATATCCCAGGTATTGATTATTGCTGGGTTATAGTACACAGTAAATATATCCCAGGTATTGATTATTGCTGGGTTATAGTACAGAGTAAACATATCCCAGGTATTGATTATTGCTGGGTTATAGTACACAGTAAATATATCCCAGGTATTGATTATTGCTGGGTTATACTACACAGTAAATATATCCCAGGTATTGATTATTGCTGGGTTATAGTACACAGTAAATATATCCCAGGTATTGATTATTGCTGAGTTGTGGTACACAGTAAATATATCCCAGGTATTGATTATTGCTGGGTTATAGTACACAGTAAATATATCCTGGGTATTGATTATTGCTGTGTTATGGTACACAGTAAATATATCCCGGGTATTGATTATTGCTGGGTTATAGTACACAGTAAATATATCCCAGGTATTGATTATTGCTGCGTTATAGTACACAGAAAATATATCCCGGGTATTGATTATTGCTGGGTTATAGTGCACAGTAAATATATCCTGGGTATTGATTATTGCTGGGTTATAGTACACAGTAAATATATCCCAGGTATTGATTATTGCTGGGTTATAGTACACAGTAAATATATCCCCGGGTATTGATTATTGCTGGGTTATGGTGCACCGTAAATATATCCCGGGTATTGATTATTGCTGGGTTATAGTACACAGTAAATATATCCCGGGTATTGATTATTGCTGGGTTATGGTACACAGTAAATATATCCCAGGTATTGATTATTGCTGGGTTATAGTGCACAGTAAATATATCCCAGGTATTGATTATTGCTGCGTTATAGTACACAGAAAATATATCCCGGGTATTGATTATTGCTGGTTTTTGTGCACAGTAAATATATCCTGGGTATTGATTATTGCTGGGTTATCGTACACAGTAAATATACCCCGGGTATTGATTATTGCTGGGTTATAGTACACAGTAAATATATCCCAGGTATTGATTATTGCTGGGTTATAGTACACAGTAAATATATCCCAGGTATTGATTGTTGCTGGGTTATAGTACACAGTAAATATATCCCGGGTATTGATCATTGCTGGGTTATAGTACACAGTAAATA
Source organism: Pristiophorus japonicus (assembly GCF_044704955.1). Lineage (NCBI taxonomy): Eukaryota > Metazoa > Chordata > Chondrichthyes > Pristiophoridae > Pristiophorus > Pristiophorus japonicus. Next base: position 2,267,951 of record NC_092006.1, read on the forward strand.
TATCCCCGGGTATTGATTATTGCTGGGTTATGGTGCACCGTAAATATATCCCAGGTATTGATTATTGCTGGGTTATAGTACACAGTATATATATCCCAGGTATTGATTATTGCTGGGTTATAGTACAGAGTAAATATATCCCAGGTATTGATTATTGCTGGGTTATAGTACACAGTAAATATATTCCGGGTATTGATTATTGCTGGGTTATAGTACACAGTAAATATATCCCGTGTATTGATTATTGCTGGGTTATCGTACACAGTAAATATATCCCAGGGATTGATTATTGCTGGGTTATAGTACACAGTAAATATATCCCAGGTATTGATTATTGCTGGGTTATAGTACACAGTAAATATATCCCCGGGTATTGATTATTGCTGGGTTATAGTACACAGTGTATATATCCCAGGTATTGATTATTGATGGGTGATAGTACACAGTAACTATATCCCAGGTATTGATTATTGCTGGGTTATAGTACACAGTAAATATATCCCAGGTATTGATTATTGCTGGGTTATAGTACACAGTAAATATATCGCAGGTATTGATTATTGCTGGGTTATGTGACACTGTAAATATATCCCAGGTATTGATTATTGCTGGGTTATAGTACACAGTAAATATATCCCAGATTTTGATAATTGCTGGGTTATAGTACACAGTAAATATATCCCAGGTATTGATTATTGCTGGGTTATAGTACACAGTAAATATATCCCGGGTATTGATTATTGCTGGGTTATAGTACACAGTAAATATATCTCGGGTATTGATTATTGCTAGGTTATGGTACACAGTAAATATATCCCAGGTATTGATTATTGCTGGGTTATAGTACACAGTAAATATATCCCGTGTATTGATTATTGCTGGGTTATCGTACACAGTAAATATATCCCAGGGATTGATTATTGCTGGGTTATAGTACACAGTAAATATATCGCAGGTATTGATTATTGCTGGGTTATGTTACACTGTAAATATATCCCAGGTATTGATTATTGCTGGGTTATAGTACACAGTAAATATATCCCAGATTTTGATAATTGCTGGGTTATAGTACACAGTAAATATATCCCAGGTATTGATTATTGCTGGGTTATAGTACACAGTAAATATATCCCGGGTATTGATTATTGCTGGGTTATAGTACACAGTAAATATATCCCGGGTATTGATTATTGCTCGGTTATGGTACACAGTAAATATATCCCAGGTATTGATTATTGCTGGGTTATGGTACACAGTAAATATATCCCGGGTATTGATTATTGCTGGGTTATGTTACACAGTAAATATATCCCAGGTATTGATTATTGCTGGGTTATGGTACACAGTAAATATATCCCAGGTATTGTTTATTGCTGGGTTATAGTTCACATTATATATATCCCAGGTATTGATTATTGCTAGGTTATAGTACACATATATCCCAGGTATTGATTATTGCTGGGTTATAGTACACAGTAAATATATCCCAGGTATTGATTATTGCTGGGTTATAGTACAGAGTAAATATATCCCAGGTATTGATTATTGCTGGGTTATAGTACACAGTAAATATATCCCAGGTATTGATTATTGCTGGGTTATACTACACAGTAAATATATCCCCAGGTATTGATTATTGCTGGGTTATCGTACACAGTAAATATATCCCAGGTATTGATTATTGCTGAGTTATGGTACACAGTAAATATATCCCAGGTATTGATTATTGCTGGGTTATAGTACACAGTAAATATATCCTGGGTATTGATTATTGCTGTGTTATGGTACACAGTAAATATATCCCGGGTATTGATTATTGCTGGGTTATAGTACACAGTAAAAATATCCCAGGTATTGATTATTGCTGGGTTATAGTACACAGTAAATATATCCCGGGTATTGATTATTGTTGGGTTATAGTACACAGTAAATATATCCCGGGTATTGATTATTGCTGGGATATAGTACACAGTAAATATATCCCCAGGAATTGATTATTGCTGGGTTACAGTAAACAGTAAATATATCCCAGGTATTGATTATTGCTGGGTTATAGTACACATTGAATATATCCCAGCTATTGATTATTGCTGGGTTATTTGCTGGGTTATGTTACACAGTAAATATATCCCAGGTATTGATTATTGCTTGGTGAAAGTACACAGTAAATATATCCCAGGTATTGTTTATTGCTGGGTTATAGTACACATTATATATATCCCAGGTATTGATTATTGCTAGGTTATAGTACACATATATCCCAGGTATTGATTATTGCTGGGTTGTAGTACACAGTAAATATATCCCAGGTATTGATTATTGCTGGGTTATAGTACACAGTAAATATATCCCAGGTATTGATTATTGCTGGGTTATAGTATACAGTAAATATATCCCAGGTATTGATTATTGCTGGGTTATAGTACACAGTAAATATATCCCAGGTATTGATTATTGCTGGGTTATAGTACACAGTAAATATATCCCCGGGTATTGATTATTGCTGGGTTATGGTGCACAGTAAATATATCCCAGGTATTGATTATTGCTGGGTTATGGTACAGAGTAAATATATCCCAGGTATTGATTATTGCTGGGTTATAGTACACAGTAAATATATTCCGGGTATTGATTATTGCTGGGTTATAGTACACAGTAAATATATCCCGTGTATTGATTATTGCTGGGTTATCGTACACAGTAAATATATCCCAGGGATTGATTATTGCTGGGTTATAGTACACGGTAAATATATCCCAGGTATTGATTATTGCTGGGTTATAGTACACAGTAAATATATCCCAGGTATTGATTATTGTTGGGTTATGCTGCACAGTAAATATATCCCAGGTATTGATTATTGCTGGGTAAAAGTACACAGTAAATATATCCCGGGTATTGATTATTGCTGGGTTATGGTACACAGTAAATATATCCCAGGTATTGATTATTGCTGGGTTATAGTGCACAGTAAATATATCCCAGGTATTGATTATTGCTGCGTTATACTACACAGTAAATATATCCCGGGTATTGATTATTGCTGGGTTATAGTGCACAGTAAATATATCCTGGGTATTGATTATTGCTGGGTTATCGTACACAGTAAATATACCCCGGGTATTGATTATTGCTGGGTTATAGTACACAGTAAATATATCCCAGATATTGATTATTGCTGGGTTATAGTACACAGTAAATATATCCCGGGTATTGATTGTTGCTGGGTTATGGTACACAGTAAATATATCCCCAGGTATTGATTATTGCTGGGTTATAGTACACAGTAAATATATCCCCGGGTATTGATTATTGCTGGGCTATAGTACACAGTAAATATATCCCAGCTATTGATTATTGCTGGGTTATAGTACACAGTAAATATATCCCAGGTATTGATTATTGCTGGGTTATGGTACACAGTAAATATATCCCGGGTATTGATTATTGCTGGGTTATAGTACACAGTAAATATATCCCGGGTATTGATTATTGCTGGGTTACAGTAAACAGTAAATATATCCCAGGTATTGATTATTGCTGGGTTATAGTACACAGTCAATATATCCCAGGTATTGATTATTGCTGGGTTATGCTGCACAGTAAATATATCGCAGGTATTGATTATTGCTGGGTTATAGTACACAGTAAATATATCCCAGGTATTGATTCTTGCTCGGTTGTGGTGCACAGTAAATATATCCCGGGTATTGATTATTGCTGGGTTATAGTACACAGTAAATATATCCCGCGTATTGATTATTGCTGGGTTATGGTACACAGTAATTATATCCCAGGTATTGATTATTGCTGGGTTATAGTACACATTGAATATATCCCAGCTATTGTTTATTGCTTGGTTATTTGCTGGGTTATGTTACACAGTAAATATATCCCAGGTATTGATTATTGCTTGGTGAAAGTACACAGTAAATATATCCCAGGTATTGTTTATTGCTGGGTTATAGTTCACATTATATATATCCCAGGTATTGATTATTGCTGGGTTATAGTACACAGTAAATATATCCCAGGTATTGATTATTGCTGGGTTATAGTACACAGTAAATATATCCCAGGTATTGATTATTGCTGGGTTATAGTACACAGTAAATATATCCCAGGTATTGATTATTGCTGGGTTATGGTGCACCGTAAATATATCCCAGGTATTGATTATTGCTGGGTTATAGTACACAGTATATATATCCCAGGTATTGATTATTGCTGGGTTATAGTACAGAGTAAATATATCCCAGGTATTGATTATTGCTGGGTTATAGTACACAGTAAATATATTCCGGGTATTGATTATTGCTGGGTTATAGTACACAGTAAATATATCCCGTGTATTGATTATTGCTGGGTTATCGTACACAGTAAATATATCCCAGGGATTGATTATTGCTGGGTTATAGTACACAGTAAATATATCCCAGGTATTGATTATTGCTGGGTTATAGTACACAGTAAATGTATCCCCGGGTATTGATTATTGCTGGGTTATAGTACACAGTGTATATATCCCAGGTATTGATTATTGATGGGTGACAGTACACAGTAACTATATCCCAGGTATTGATTATTGCTGGGTTATAGTACAGAGTAAATATATCCCAGGTATTGATTATTGCTGGGTTATAGTACACAGTAAATATATCCCGGGTATTGATTATTGCTGGGTTATAGTACACAGTAAATATATCGCAGGTATTGATTATTGATGGGTTATGTTACACTGTAAATATATCCCAGGTATTGATTATTGCTGGGTTATAGTACACAGTAAATATATCCCAGATTTTGATAATTGCTGGGTTATAGTACACAGTAAATATATCCCAGGTATTGATTATTGCTGGGTTATAGTACACAGTAAATATATCCCGTGTATTGATTATTGCTGGGTTATAGTACACAGTAAATATATCCCGGGTATTGATTATTGCTAGGTTATGGTACACAGTAAATATATCCCAGGTATTGATTATTGCTGGGTTATGGTACACAGTAAATATATCCCGGGTATTGATTATTGCTGGGTTATAGTACACAGTAAATATATCCCAGGTATTGATTATTGCTGGGTTATAGTACACAGTAAATATATCCCAGGTATTGATTATTGCTGGGTTATAGTACACAGTAAATATATCCCGGGTATTGATTATTGCTGGGTTATAGTACACAGTAAATATATCCCGGGTATTGATTATTGCTGGGATATAGTACACAGTAAATATATCCCCAGGTATTGATTATTGCTGGGTTACAGTAAACAGTAAATATATCCCAGGTATTGATTATTGCTGGGTTATAGTACACAGTCAATATATCCCAGGTATTGATTATTGCTGGGTTATGCTGCACAGTAAATATATCGCAGGTATTGATTATTGCTGGGTTATAGTACACAGTAAATATATCCCAGGTATTGATTCTTGCTCGGTTATGGTGCACAGTAAATATATCCCGGGTATTGATTATTGCTGGGTTATAGTACACAGTAAATATATCCCGCGTATTGATTATTGCTGGGTTATGGTACACAGTAATTATATCCCAGGTATTGATTATTGCTGGGTTATAGTACACATTGAATATATCCCAGCTATTGATTATTGCTTGGTTATTTGCTGGGTTATGTTACACAGTAAATATATCCCAGGTATTGATTATTGCTTGGTGAAAGTACGCAGTAAATATATCCCAGGTATTGTTTATTGCTGGGTTATAGTTCACATTATATATATCCCAGGTATTGATTATTGCTGGGTTATAGTACACAGTAAATATATCCCAGGTATTGATTATTGCTGGGTTATAGTACACAGTAAATATATCCCAGGTATTGATTATTGCTGGGTTATAGTACACAGTAAATATGTCCCAGGTATTGATTATTGCTGGGTTATAGTACACAGTAAATATATCCCAGGTCTTGATTATTGCTGGGTTATAGTACACAGTAAATATATCCCCGGTATTGATTATTGCTGGGTTATAGTACACAGTAAATATATCCCGGGTATTGATTATTGCTGGGTTATAATACACAGTAAATATATCCCGGGTATTGATTATTGCTGGGTTATGGTACACAGTAAATATATTCCAGGTATTGATTATTGCTGGGTTATAGTACACAGTAAATATGTCCCAGGCATTGATTATTGCTGGGTTATGGTACACAGTAAATATATCCCAGGTATTGATTATTGCTGGGTTATAGTACACAGTAAATATATCCCGGGTATTGATTATTGCTGGGTTATAGTACACAGTAAATATATCCCAGGTATTGATTATTGCTGGGTTATAGTACACAGTAAATATATCCCCGGTATTGATTATTGCTGGGTTATAGTACACAGTCAATATATCCCAGGTATTGATTATTGCTGGGTTATAGTACACAGTAAATATGTCCCAGGTATTGATTATTGCTGGGTTATGGTACAAAGTAAATATAGCCCAGGTATTGATTATTGCTGGGTTATAGTACACAGTAAATATATCCCGGGTATGGATTATTGCTGGGTTATAGTACACAGTAAATATATCACAGGTCTTGATTATTGCTGGGTTATAGTACACAGTAAATATATCCCGTGTATTGATTATTGCTGGGTTATCGTACACAGTAAATATATCCCAGGGATTGATTATTGCTGGGTTATAGTACACAGTAAATATATCCCAGGTATTGATTATTGCTGGGTTATAGTACACAGTAAATATATCCCCGGGTATTGATTATTGCTGGGTTATAGTACACAGTGTATATATCCCAGGTATTGATTATTGCTGGGTTATAGTACACAGTAAATATGTCCCAGGTATTGATTATTGCTGGGTTATGGTACAAAGTAAATATAGCCCAGGTATTGATTATTGCTGGGTTATAGTACACAGTAAATATATCCCGGGTATGGATTATTGCTGGGTTATAGTACACAGTAAATATATCACAGGTCTTGATTATTGCTGGGTTATAGTACACAGTAAATATATCCCGTGTATTGATTATTGCTGGGTTATCGTACACAGTAAATATATCCCAGGGATTGATTATTGCTGGGTTATAGTACACAGTAAATATATCCCAGGTATTGATTATTGCTGGGTTATAGTACACAGTAAATATATCCCCGGGTATTGATTATTGCTGGGTTATAGTAGACAGTGTATATATCCCAGGTATTGATTATTGCTGGGTTATAGTACACAGTAAATATATCCCGGGTATTGATTATTGCTGGGTTATAGTACACAGTAAATATATCCCGGGTATTGATTATTGCTAGGTTATGGTACACAGTAAATATATCCCGGGTATTGATTATTGCTGGGTTATAGTACACAGTAAATATATCCCAGTTATTGATTATTGCTGGGTTATAGTACACAGTAAATATATCCCGGGTATTGATTATTGCTGGGTTACAGTACACAGTAAATATATCCCAGGTATTGATTATTGCTGGGTTATGGTACACAGTAAATATATCCCAGGTATTGATTATTGCTGGGTTATAGCACACAGTAAATATATCCCAGGTATTGATTATTGCTGGGTTATAGCACACAGTAAATATATCCCAGGTATTGATTATTGCTGGGTTAAAGCACACAGTAAATATATCCCAGGTATTGATTATTGCTGCGTTATAGTACACAGTAAATATATCCCATGTATTGATTATTGCTGGGTTATAGTACACAGTAAATATATCCCAGGTATTGATTATTGCTGGGTTATAGTACACAGTAAATATATCCCGGGTATTGATTATTGCTGGGTTATAGTACACAGTAAATATATCCCGGGTATTGATTATTGCTGGGTTATAGTACACAGTAAATATATCCCAGGTATTGATTATTCCTGGGTTATGGTGCAAAGTAAATATATCCCAGGTATTGATTATTGCTGGGTTATAGTACACAGTAAATATATCCCGGGTATTGATTATTGCTGGGTTATGGTACACAGTAAATATATCCCAGGTATTGATTATTGCTGGGTTATAGTACACAGTAAATATATCCCAGGTATTGATTATTGCTGGGTTATAGTACACAGTCAATATATCCCAGGTATTGATTATTGCTAGGTTATAGTACACAGTAAATATATCCCAGGTATTGATTATTGCTGGGTTATGGTACAATGTAAATATATCCCAGGTATTGATTATTGCTGGGTTATAGTACACAGTAAATATATCCCGGGTATTGATTATTGCTGGGTTATAGTACACAGTAAATATATCCCAGGTCTTGATTATTGCTGGGTTATAGTACACAGTACATATATCCCCGGTATTGATTATTGCTGGGTTATAGTACACAGTCAATATATCCCAGGTATTGATTATTGCTGGGTTATAGTACACAGTAAATATATCTCAGGTATTGATTATTGCTGGGTTATAGTACACAGTAAATATATCCCAGGTATTGATTATTGCTGGGTTATAATACACAGTAAATATATCCCGGGTATTGATTATTGCTGGGTTATGGTACACAGTAAATATATCCCAGGTATTGATTATTGCTGGGTTATAGTACACAGTAAATATATCCCGGGTATGGATTATTGCTGGGTTATAGTACACAGTAAATATATCACAGGTCTTGATTATTGCTGGGTTATAGTACACAGTAAATATATCCCGTGTATTGATTATTGCTGGGTTATCGTACACAGTAAATATATCCCAGGGATTGATTATTGCTGGGTTATAGTACACAGTAAATATATCCCAGGTATTGATTATTGCTGGGTTATAGGACACAGTAAATATATCCCCGGGTATTGATTATTGCTGGGTTATAGTACACAGTGTATATATCCCAGGTATTGATTATTGATGGGTGATAGTACACAGTAACTATATCCCAGGTATTGATTATTGCTGGGTTATAGTACACAGTAAATATATCCCAGGTATTGATTATTGCTGGGTTATAGTACACAGTAAATATATCCCGGATATTGATTATTGCTGGGTTATAGTACACAGTAAATATATCGCAGGTATTGATTATTGCTGGGTTATGTTACACTGTAAATATATCCCAGGTATTGATTATTGCTGGGTTATAGTACACAGTAAATATATCCCAGATTTTGATAATTGCTGGGTTATAGTACACAGTAAATATATCCCAGGTATTGATTATTGCTGGGTTATAGTACACAGTAAATATATCCCGGGTATTGATTATTGCTGGGTTATAGTACACAGTAAATATATCCCGGGTATTGATTATTGCTAGGTTATGGTACACAGTAAATATATCCCGGGTATTGATTATTGCTGGGTTATAGTACACAGTAAATATATCCCAGTTATTGATTATTGCTGGGTTATAGTACACAGTAAATATATCCCGGGTATTGATTATTGCTGGGTTACAGTACACAGTAAATATATCCCAGGTATTGATTATTGCTGGGTTATGGTACACAGTAAATGTATCCCAGGTATTGATTATTGCTGGGTTATAGCACACAGTAAATATATCCCAGGTATTGATTATTGCTGGGTTATAGCACACAGTAAATATATCCCAGGTATTGATTATTGCTGGGTTATAGCACACAGTAAATATATCCCAGGTATTGATTATTGCTGCGTTATAGTACACAGTAAATATATCCCATGTATTGATTATTGCTGGGTTATAGTACACAGTAAATATATCCCAGGTATTGATTATTGCTGGGTTATAGTACACAGTAAATATATCCCGGGTATTGATTATTGCTGGGTTATAGTACACAGTAAATATATCCCGGGTATTGATTATTGCTGGGTTATAGTACACAGTAAATATATCCCAGGTATTGATTATTGCTGGGTTATGGTGCAAAGTAAATATATCCCAGGTGATTATTGCTGCGTTATAGTACACAGTAAATATAACCCGGGTATTGATTATTGCTGGGTTATGGTACACAGTAAATATATCCCAGGTATTGATTATTGCTGGGTTATAGTACACAGTAAATACATCCCGGGTATTGATTATTGCTGGGTTATGGTACACACTAAATATACCCCGGGTATTGATTATTGCTGGGTTATAGTACACAGTAAATATATCCCAGGTATTGATTGTTGCTGGGTTACAGTACACAGTAAATATATTCCGGGTATTGATTATTGCTGGGTTATAGTACACAGTAAATATATCCCGGGTATTGATTATTGCTGGGTTATAGTACACAGTAAATATATCCCCGGGTATTGATTATTGCTGGGTTAAAGTACACAGTAAATATATCCCAGGTATTGATTATTGCTGGGTTATAGTAACACAGTAAATATATCCCAGGTATTGATTATTGCTGGGTTATAGTACACAGTCAATATATCCCAGGTATTGATTATTGCTGGGTTATAGTACACAGTAAATATATCTCAGGTATTGATTATTGCTGGGTTATCGTACACAGTAAATATATCCCAGGTATTGATTATTGCTGGGTTATAATACACAGTAAATATATCCCGGGTATTGATTATTGCTGGGTTATGGTACACAGTAAATATATCCCAGGTATTGATTATTGCTGGGTTATAGTACACAGTAAATATATCCCGGGTATTGATTATTGCTGGGTTATAATACACAGTAAATATATCCCGGGTATTGATTATTGCTGGGTTATAGTACACAGTAAATATATCCCAGGTATTGATTATTGCTGGGTTATTCGACACAGTAAATATATCCCAGGTATTGTTTATTGCTGGGTTATAGTTCACATTATATATATCCCAGGTATTGATTATTGCTAGGTTATAGTACACATATATCCCAGGTATTGATTATTGCTGGGTTATAGTACACAGTAAATATATCCCAGGTATTGATTATTGCTGGGTTATAGTACAGAGTAAATATATCCCAGGTATTGATTATTGCTGGGTTATAGTACACAGTAAATATATCCCAGGTATTGATTATTGCTGGGTTATACTACACAGTAAATATATCCCAGGTATTGATTATTGCTGGGTTATCGTACACAGTAAATATATCCCAGGTATTGATTATTGCTGAGTTATGGTACACAGTAAATATATCCCAGGTATTGATTATTGCTGGGTTATAGTACACAGTAAATATATCCTGGGTATTGATTATTGCTGTGTTATGGTACACAGTAAATATATCCCGGGTATTGATTATTGCTGGGTTATAGTACACAGTAAAAATATCCCAGGTATTGATTATTGCTGGGTTATAGTACACAGTAAATATATCCCGGGTATTGATTATTGCTGGGTTATAGTACACAGTAAATATATCCCGGGTATTGATTATTGCTGGGATATAGTACACAGTAAATATATCCCCAGGTATTGATTATTGCTGGGTTACAGTAAACAGTAAATATATCCCAGGTATTGATTATTGCTGGGTTATAGTACACATTGAATATATCCCAGCTATTGATTATTGCTGGGTTATTTGCTGGGTTATGTTACACAGTAAATATATCCCAGGTATTGATTATTGCTTGGTGAAAGTACACAGTAAATATATCCCAGGTATTGTTTATTGCTGGGTTATAGTACACATTATATATATCCCAGGTATTGATTATTGCTAGGTTATAGTACACATATATCCCAGGTATTGATTATTGCTGGGTTGTAGTACACAGTAAATATATCCCAGGTATTGATTATTGCTGGGTTATAGTACACAGTAAATATATCCCAGGTATTGATTATTGCTGGGTTATAGTACACAGTAAATATATCCCAGGTATTGATTATTGCTGGGTTATGGTACAGAGTAAATATATCCCAGGTATTGATTATTGCTGGGTTATAGTACACAGTAAATATATTCCGGGTATTGATTATTGCTGGGTTATAGTACACAGTAAATATATCCCGTGTATTGATTATTGCTGGGTTATCGTACACAGTAAATATATCCCAGGGATTGATTATTGCTGGGTTATAGTACACGGTAAATATATCCCAGGTATTGATTATTGCTGGGTTATAGTACACAGTAAATATATCCCAGGTATTGATTATTGTTGGGTTATGCTGCACAGTAAATATATCCCAGATATTGATTATTGCTGGGTTATAGTACACAGTAAATATATCCCGGGTATTGATTATTGCTGGGTTATGGTACACAGTAAATATATCCCAGGTATTGATTATTGCTGGGTTATAGTGCACAGTAAATATATCCCAGGTATTGATTATTGCTGCGTTATACTACACAGTAAATATATCCCGGGTATTGATTATTGCTGGGTTATAGTGCACAGTAAATATATCCTGGGTATTGATTATTGCTGGGTTATCGTACACAGTAAATATACCCCGGGTATTGATTATTGCTGGGTTATAGTACACAGTAAATATATCCCAGGTATTGATTATTGCTGGGTTATAGTACACAGTAAATATATCCCGGGTATTGATTGTTGCTGGGTTATGGTACACAGTAAATATATCCCCAGGTATTGATTATTGCTGGGTTATAGTACACAGTAAATATATCCCCGGGTATTGATTATTGCTGGGCTATAGTGCACAGTAAATATATCCCAGCTATTGATTATTGCTGGGTGATAGTACACAGTAAATATATCCCAGGTATTGATTATTGCTGGGTTATGGTACACAGTAAATATATCCCGGGTATTGATTATTGCTGGGTTATAGTACACAGTAAATATATCCCGGGTATTGATTATTGCTGGGATATAGTACACAGTAAATATATCCCCAGGTATTGATTATTGCTGGGTTACAGTAAACAGTAAATATATCCCAGGTATTGATTATTGCTGGGTTATAGTACACAGTCAATATATCCCAGGTATTGATTATTGCTGTGTTATGCTGCACAGTAAATATATCGCAGGTATTGATTATTGCTGGGTTATAGTACACAGTAAATATATCCCAGGTATTGATTCTTGCTCGGTTGTGGTGCACAGTAAATATATCCCGGGTATTGATTATTGCTGGGTTATAGTACACAGTAAATATATCCCGCGTATTGATTATTGCTGGGTTATGGTACACAGTAATTATATCCCAGGTATTGATTATTGCTGGGTTATAGTACACATTGAATATATCCCAGCTATTGTTTATTGCTTGGTTATTTGCTGGGTTATGTTACACAGTAAATATATCCCAGGTATTGATTATTGCTTGGTGAAAGTACACAGTAAATATATCCCAGGTATTGTTTATTGCTGGGTTATAGTTCACATTATATATATCCCAGGTATTGATTATTGCTGGGTTATAGTACACAGTAAATATATCCCAGGTATTGATTATTGCTGGGTTATAGTACACAGTAAATATATCCCAGGTATTGATTATTGCTGGGTGAAAGTACACAGTAAATATATCCCAGGTATTGATTATTGCTGGGTTATGGTGCACCGTAAATATATCCCAGGTATTGATTATTGCTGGGTTATAGTACACAGTATATATATCCCAGGTATTGATTATTGCTGGGTTATAGTACAGAGTAAATATATCCCAGGTATTGATTATTGCTGGGTTATAGTACACAGTAAATATATTCCGGGTATTGATTATTGCTGGGTTATAGTACACAGTAAATATATCCCGTGTATTGATTATTGCTGGGTTATCGTACACAGTAAATATATCCCAGGGATTGATTATTGCTGGGTTATAGTACACAGTAAATATATCCCAGGTATTGATTATTGCTGGGTTATAGTACACAGTAAATATATCCCCGGGTATTGATTATTGCTGGGTTATAGTACACAGTGTATATATCCCAGGTATTGATTATTGATGGGTGATAGTACACAGTAACTATATCCCAGGTATTGATTATTGCTGGGTTATAGTACAGAGTAAATATATCCCAGGTATTGATTATTGCTGGGTTATAGTACACAGTAAATATATCCCGGGTATTGATTATTGCTGGGTTATAGTACACAGTAAATATATCGCAGGTATTGATTATTGCTGGGTTATGTTACACTGTAAATATATCCCAGGTATTGATTATTGCTGGGTTATAGTACACAGTAAATATATCCCAGATTTTGATAATTGCTGGGTTATAGTACACAGTAAATATATCCCAGGTATTGATTATTGCTGGGTTATAGTACACAGTAAATATATCCCGTGTATTGATTATTGCTGGGTTATAGTACACAGTAAATATATCCCGGGTATTGATTATTGCTAGGTTATGGTACACAGTAAATATATCCCAGGTATTGATTATTGCTGGGTTATGGTACACAGTAAATATATCCCGGGTATTGATTATTGCTGGGTTATAGTACACAGTAAATATATCCCAGGTATTGATTATTGCTGGGTTATAGTACACAGTAAATATATCCCAGGTATTGATTATTGCTGGGTTATAGTACACAGTAAATATATCCCGGGTATTGATTATTGCTGGGTTATAGTACACAGTAAATATATCCCGGGTATTGATTATTGCTGGGATATAGTACACAGTAAATATATCCCCAGGTATTGATTATTGCTGGGTTACAGTAAACAGTAAATATATCCCAGGTATTGATTATTGCTGGGTTATAGTACACAGTCAATATATCCCAGGTATTGATTATTGCTGGGTTATGCTGCACAGTGAATATATCGCAGGTATTGATTATTGCTGGGTTATAGTACACAGTAAATATATCCCAGGTATTGATTCTTGCTCGGTTATGGTGCACAGTAAATATATCCCGGGTATTGATTATTGCTGGGTTATAGTACACAGTAAATATATCCCGCGTATTGATTATTGCTGGGTTATGGTACACAGTAATTATATCCCAGGTATTGATTATTGCTGGGTTATAGTACACATTGAATATATCCCAGCTATTGATTATTGCTTGGTTATTTGCTGGGTTATGTTACACAGTAAATATATCCCAGGTATTGATTATTGCTTGGTGAAAGTACGCAGTAAATATATCCCAGGTATTGTTTATTGCTGGGTTATAGTTCACATTATATATATCCCAGGTATTGATTATTGCTAGGTTATAGTACACATATATCCCAGGTATTGATTATTGCTGGGTTATAGTACACAGTAAATATATCCCAGGTATTGATTATTGCTGGGTTATAGTACACAGTAAATATATCCCAGGTATTGATTATTGCTGGGTTATAGTACACAGTAAATATATCCCAGGTATTGATTATTGCTGGGTTATAGTACACAGTAAATATATCCCAGTTATTGATTATTGCTGGGTTATAGTACACAGTAAATATATCCCAGGTCTTGATTATTGCTGGGTTATAGTACACAGTAAATATATCCCCGGTATTGATTATTGCTGGGTTATAGTACACAGTCAATATATCCCAGGTATTGATTATTGCTGGGTTATAGTACACAGTAAATATATCTCAGGTATTGATTATTGCTGGGTTATAGTACACAGTAAATATATCCCAGGTATTGATTATTGCTGGGTTATAATACACAGTAAATATATCCCGGGTATTGATTATTGCTGGGTTATGGTACACAGTAAATATATCCCAGGTATTGATTATTGCTGGGTTATAGTACACAGTAAATATATCCCGGGTATTGATTATTGCTGGGTTATAATACACAGTAAATATATCCCGGGTATTGATTATTGCTGGGTTATGGTACACAGTAAATATATTCCAGGTATTGATTATTGCTGGGTTATAGTACACAGTAAATATGTCCCAGGTATTGATTATTGCTGGGTTATGGTACACAGTAAATATATCCCAGGTATTGATTATTGCTGGGTTATAGTACACAGTAAATATATCCCGGGTATTGATTATTGCTGGGTTATAGTACACAGTAAATATATCCCAGGTATTGATTATTGCTGGGTTATAGTACACAGTAAATATATCCCCGGTATTGATTATTGCTGGGTTATAGTACACAGTCAATATATCCCAGGTATTGATTATTGCTGGGTTATAGTACACAGTAAATATGTCCCAGGTATTGATTATTGCTGGGTTATGGTACAAAGTAAATATAGCCCAGGTATTGATTATTGCTGGGTTATAGTACACAGTAAATATATCCCGGGTATGGATTATTGCTGGGTTATAGTACACAGTAAATATATCACAGGTCTTGATTATTGCTGGGTTATAGTACACAGTAAATATATACCGTGTATTGATTATTGCTGGGTTATCGTACACAGTAAATATATCCCAGGGATTGATTATTGCTGGGTTATAGTACACAGTAAATATATCCCAGGTATTGATTATTGCTGGGTTATAGTACACAGTAAATATATCCCCGGGTATTGATTATTGCTGGGTTATAGTACACAGTGTATATATCCCAGGTATTGATTATTGCTGGGTTATAGTACACAGTAAATATGTCCCAGGTATTGATTATTGCTGGGTTATGGTACAAAGTAAATATAGCCCAGGTATTGATTATTGCTGGGTTATAGTACACAGTAAATATATCCCGGGTATGGATTATTGCTGGGTTATAGTACACAGTAAATATATCACAGGCCTTGATTATTGCTGGGTTATAGTACACAGTAAATATATCCCGTGTATTGATTATTGCTGGGTTATCGTACACAGTAAATATATCCCAGGGATTGATTATTGCTGGGTTATAGTACACAGTAAATATATCCCAGGTATTGATTATTGCTGGGTTATAGTACACAGTAAATATATCCCCGGGTATTGATTATTGCTGGGTTATAGTACACAGTGTATATATCCCAGGTATTGATTATTGCTGGGTTATAGTACACAGTAAATATATCCCGGGTATTGATTATTGCTGGGTTATAGTACACAGTAAATATATCCCGGGTATTGATTATTGCTAGGTTATGGTACACAGTAAATATATCCCGGGTATTGATTATTGCTGGGTTATAGTACACAGTAAATATATCCCAGTTATTGATTATTGCTGGGTTATAGTACACAGTAAATATATCCCGGGTATTGATTATTGCTGGGTTACAGTACACAGTAAATATATCCCAGGTATTGATTATTGCTGGGTTATGGTACACAGTAAATATATCCCAGGTATTGATTATTGCTGGGTTATAGCACACAGTAAATATATCCCAGGTATTGATTATTGCTGGGTTATAGCACACAGTAAATATATCCCAGGTATTGATTATTGCTGGGTTAAAGCACACAGTAAATATATCCCAGGTATTGATTATTGCTGCGTTATAGTACACAGTAAATATATCCCATGTATTGATTATTGCTGGGTTATAGTACACAGTAAATATATCCCAGGTATTGATTATTGCTGGGTTATAGTACACAGTAAATATATCCCGGGTATTGATTATTGCTGGGTTATAGTACACAGTAAATATATCCCGGGTATTGATTATTGCTGGGTTATAGTACACAGTAAATATATCCCAGGTATTGATTATTGCTGGGTTATGGTGCAAAGTAAATATATCCCAGGTATTGATTATTGCTGGGTTATAGTACACAGTAAATATATCCCGGGTATTGATTATTGCTGGGTTATGGTACACAGTAAATATATCCCAGGTATTGATTATTGCTGGGTTATAGTACACAGTAAATATATCCCAGGTATTGATTATTGCTGGGTTATAGTACACAGTCAATATATCCCAGGTATTGATTATTGCTAGGTTATAGTACACAGTAAATATATCCCAGGTATTGATTATTGCTGGGTTATGGTACAATGTAAATATATCCCAGGTATTGATTATTGCTGGGTTATAGTACACAGTAAATATATCCCGGGTATTGATTATTGCTGGGTTATAGTACACAGTAAATATATCCCAGGTCTTGATTATTGCTGTGTTATAGTACACAGTAAATATATCCCCGGTATTGATTATTGCTGGGTTATAGTACACAGTCAATATATCCCAGGTATTGATTATTGCTGGGTTATAGTACACAGTAAATATATCTCAGGTATTGATTATTGCTGGGTTATAGTACACAGTAAATATATCCCAGGTATTGATTATTGCTGGGTTATAATACACAGTAAATATATCCCGGGTATTGATTATTGCTGGGTTATGGTACACAGTAAATATATCCCAGGTATTGATTATTGCTGGGTTATAGTACACAGTAAATATATCCCGGGTATTGATTATTGCTGGGTTATAATACACAGTAAATATATCCCGGGTATTGATTATTGCTGGGTTATGGTACACAGTAAATATATTCCAGGTATTGATTATTGCTGGGTTATAGTACACAGTAAATATGTCCCAGGTATTGATTATTGCTGGGTTATGGTACACAGTAAATATATCCCAGGTATTGATTATTGCTGGGTTATAGTACACAGTAAATATATCCCGGGTATTGATTATTGCTGGGTTATAGTACACAGTAAATATATCCCAGGTATTGATTATTGCTGGGTTATAGTACACAGTAAATATATCCCAGGTATTGATTAATGCTGGGTTATAGTACACAGTAAATATGTCCCAGGTATTGATTATTGCTGGGTTATGGTACAAAGTAAATATAGCCCAGGTATTGATTATTGCTGGGTTATAGTACACAGTAAATATATCCCGGGTATGGATTATTGCTGGGTTATAGTACACAGTAAATATATCACAGGTCTTGATTATTGCTGGGTTATAGTACACAGTAAATATATCCCGTGTATTGATTATTGCTGGGTTATCGTACACAGTAAATATATCCCAGGGATTGATTATTGCTGGGTTATAGTACACAGTAAATATATCCCAGGTATTGATTATTGCTGGGTTATAGTACACAGTAAATATATCCCCGGGTATTGATTATTGCTGGGTTATAGTACACAGTGTATATATCCCAGGTATTGATTATTGATGGGTGATAGTACACAGTAACTATATCCCAGGTATTGATTATTGCTGGGTTATAGTACACAGTAAATATATCCCAGGTATTGATTATTGCTGGGTTATAGTACACGGTAAATATATCCCGGATATTGATTATTGCTGGGTTATAGTACACAGTAAATATATCGCAGGTATTGATTATTGCTGGGTTATGTTACACTGTAAATATATCCCAGGTATTGATTATTGCTGGGTTATAGTACACAGTAAATATATCCCAGATTTTGATAATTGCTGGGTTATAGTACACAGTAAATATATCCCAGGTATTGATTATTGCTGGGTTATAGTACACAGTAAATATATCCCGGGTATTGATTATTGCTGGGTTATAGTACACAGTAAATATATCCCGGGTATTGATTATTGCTAGGTTATGGTACACAGTAAATATATCCCGGGTATTGATTATTGCTGGGTTATAGTACACAGTAAATATATCCCAGTTATTGATTATTGCTGGGTTATAGTACACAGTAAATATATCCCGGGTATTGATTATTGCTGGGTTACAGTACACAGTAAATATATCCCAGGTATTGATTATTGCTGGGTTATGGTACACAGTAAATGTATCCCAGGTATTGATTATTGCTGGGTTATAGCACACAGTAAATATATCCCAGGTATTGATTATTGCTGGGTTATAGCACACAGTAAATATATCCCAGGTATTGATTATTGCTGGGTTATAGCACACAGTAAATATATCCCAGGTATTGATTATTGCTGCGTTATAGTACACAGTAAATATATCCCATGTATTGATTATTGCTGGGTTATAGTACACAGTAAATATATCCCAGGTATTGATTATTGCTGGGTTATAGTACACAGTAAATATATCCCGGGTATTGATTATTGCTGGGTTATAGTACACAGTAAATATATCCCGGGTATTGATTATTGCTGGGTTATAGTACACAGTAAATATATCCCAGGTATTGATTATTGCTGGGTTATGGTGCAAAGTAAATATATCCCAGGTGATTATTGCTGCGTTATAGTACACAGTAAATATAACCCGGGTATTGATTATTGCTGGGTTATGGTACACAGTAAATATATCCCAGGTATTGATTATTGCTGGGTTATAGTACACAGTAAATACATCCCGGGTATTGATTATTGCTGGGTTATGGTACACACTAAATATACCCCGGGTATTGATTATTGCTGGGTTATAGTACACAGTAAATATATCCCAGGTATTGATTGTTGCTGGGTTACAGTACACAGTAAATATATTCCGGGTATTGATTATTGCTGGGTTATAGTACACAGTAAATATATCCCGGGTATTGATTATTGCTGGGTTATAGTACACAGTAAATATATCCCCGGATATTGATTATTGCTGGGTTATAGTACACAGTAAATATATCCCAGGTATTGATTATTGCTGGGTTATAGTAACACAGTAAATATATCCCAGGTATTGATTATTGCTGGGTTATAGTACACAGTCAATATATCCCAGGTATTGATTATTGCTGGGTTATAGTACACAGTAAATATATCTCAGGTATTGATTATTGCTGGGTTATAGTACACAGTAAATATATCCCAGGTATTGATTATTGCTGGGTTATAATACACAGTAAATATATCCCGGGTATTGATTATTGCTGGGTTATGGTACACAGTAAATATATCCCAGGTATTGATTATTGCTGGGTTATAGTACACAGTAAATATATCCCGGGTATTGATTATTGCTGGGTTATAATACACAGTAAATATATCCCGGGTATTGATTATTGCTGGGTTATGGTACACAGTAAATATATCCCAGGTATTGATTATTGCTGGGTTATAGTACACAGTAAATATGTCCCAGGTATTGATTATTGCTGGGTTATGGTACACAGTAAATATATCCCAGGTATTGATTATTGCTGGGTTATAGTACACAGTAAATATATCCCGGGTATTGATTATTGCTGGGTTATAGTACACAGTAAATATATCCCAGGTATTGATTATTGCTGGGTTATAGTACACAGTAAATATATCCCCGGTATTGATTATTGCTGGGTTATAGTACACAGTCAATATATCCCAGGTATTGATTATTGCTGGGTTATAGTACACAGTAAATATGTCCCAGGTATTGATTATTGCTGGGTTATGGTACAAAGTAAATATATCCCAGGTATTGATTATTGCTGGGTTATAGTACACAGTAAATATATCCCGGGTATGGATTATTGCTGGGTTATAGTACACAGTAAATATATCACAGGTCTTGATTATTGCTGGGTTGTAGTACAGAGTAAATATATCCCAGGTATTGATTATTGCTGGGTTATAGTACACAGTCAATATATCCCAGGTATTGATTATTGCTGGGTTATAGTACACAGTAAATATATCCCAGGTATTGATTATTGCTGGGTTATAGTACACAGTAAATATATCCCAGGTATTGATTATTGCTGGGTTATAGTACACAGTAAATATATCCCAGGTATTAATTGTTGCTGGGTTATAATACACAGTAAATATATCCCGGGTATTGATTATTGCTGGGTTATGGTACACAGTAAATATATCCCAGGTATTGATTATTGCTGGGTTATAGAACACAGTAAATATATCCCGGGTATTGATTATTGCTGGGTTATAATACACAGTAAATATATCCCGGGTATTGATTATTGCTGGGTTATGGTACACAGTAAATATATCCCAGGTATTGATTATTGCTGGGTGATAGTACACAGTAAATATATCCCAGGTATTGATTATTGCTGGGTTATAGTACACAGTAAATATATCCCGGTTATTGATTATTGCTGGGTTATAGTACACAGTAAATATATCCCAGGTATTGATTATTGCTGGGTTATAGTACACAGTAAATATATCCCAGGTATTGATTATTGCTGGGTTATAGTACGCAGTAAATATATCCCCGGGTATTGATTATTGCTGGGTTATAGTACACAGTGTATATATCCCAGGTATTGATTATTGATGGGTGATAGTACACAGTAACTATATCCCAGGTATTGATTATTGCTGGGTTATAGTACACAGTAAATATATCCCAGGTATTGATTATTGCTGGGTTATAGTACACAGTAAATATATCCCGGGTATTGATTATTGCTGGGTTATGTTACACTGTAAATATATCCCAGGTATTGATTATTGCTGGGTTATAGTACACAGTAAATATATCCCAGATTTTGATAATTGCTGGGTTATAGTACACAGTAAATATATCCCAGGTATTGATTATTGCTGGGTCATAGTACACAGTGAATATATCCCGGGTATTGATTATTGCTGGGTTATAGTACACAGTAAATATATCCCGGGTATTGATTATTGCTAGGTTATGGTACACAGTAAATATATCCCGGGTATTGATTATTGCTGGGTTATAGTACACAGTAAATATATCCCAGTTATTGATTATTGCTGGGTTATAGTACACAGTAAATATATCCCGGGTATTGATTATTGCTGGGTTATAGTACACAGTAAATATATCCCAGGTATTGATTATTGCTGGGTTATGGTACACAGTAAATATATCCCAGGTATTGATTATTGCTGGGTTATAGCACACAGTAAATATATCCCAGGTATTGATTATTGCTGGGTTATAGCACACAGTAAATATATCCCAGGTATTGATTATTGCTGGGTTATAGCACACAGTAAATATATCCCAGGTATTGATTATTGCTGCGTTATAGTACACAGTAAATATATCCCATGTATTGATTATTGCTGGGTTATAGTACACAGTAAATATATCCCAGGTATTGATTATTGCTGGGTTATAGTACACAGTAAATATATCCCGGGTATTGATTATTGCTGGGTTATAGTACACAGTAAATATATCCCGGGTATTGATTATTGCTGGGTTATAGTACACAGTAAATATATCCCGGGTATTGATTATTGCTGGGTTATGGTGCAAAGTAAATATATCCCAGGTATTGATTATTGCTGGGTTATAGTACACAGTAAATATATCCCGGGTATTGATTATTGCTGGGTTATGGTACACAGTAAATATATCCCAGGTATTGATTATTGCTGGGTTATAGTACACAGTAAATACATCCCGGGTATTGATTATTGCTGGGTTATGGTACACACTAAATATACCCCGGGTATTGATTATTGCTGGGTTATAGTACACAGTAAATATATCCCAGGTATTGATTGTTGCTGGGTTACAGTACACAGTAAATATATTCCGGGTATTGATTATTGCTGGGTTATAGTACACAGTAAATATATCCTGGGTATTGATTATTGCTGGGTTATAGTACACAGTAAATATATCCCCGGGTATTGATTATTGCTGGGTTATAGTACACAGTAAATATATCCCAGGTATTGATTATTGCTGGGTTATAGTACACAGTAAATACATCCCAGGTATTGATTATTGCTGGGTTATAATACACAGTAAATATATCCCGGGTATTGATTATTGCTGGGTTATGGTACACAGTAAATATATCCCAGGTATTGATTATTGCTGGGTTATAGTACACAGTAAATATATCCCGGGTATTGATTATTGCTGGGTTATAATACACAGTAAATATATCC
The DNA here is from genome assembly GCF_044704955.1 of Pristiophorus japonicus. Taxonomy (NCBI): domain Eukaryota; kingdom Metazoa; phylum Chordata; class Chondrichthyes; family Pristiophoridae; genus Pristiophorus; species Pristiophorus japonicus. The sequence goes on from NC_092006.1 coordinate 2,291,514, forward strand.
CGGGTATTGATTATTGCTGGGTTATGGTACACAGTAAATATATCCCAGGTATTGATTATTGCTGGGTTATAGTACACAGTAAATATGTCCCAGGTATTGATTATTGCTGGGTTATGGTACACAGTAAATATATCCCAGGTATTGATTATTGCTGGGTTATAGTACACAGTCAATATATCCCGGGTATTGATTATTGCTGGGTTATAGTACACAGTAAATATATCCCAGGTATTGATTATTGCTGGGTTATAGTACACAGTAAATATATCCCCGGTATTGATTATTGCTGGGTTATAGTACACAGTCAATATATCCCAGGTATTGATTATTGCTGGGTTATAGTACACAGTAAATATGTCCCAGGTATTGATTATTGCTGGGTTATGGTACAAAGTAATTATATCCCAGGTATTGATTATTGCTGGGTTATAGTACACAGTAAATATATCCCGGGTATTGATTATTGCTGGGTTATAGTACACAGTAAATATATCACAGGTCTTGATTATTGCTGGGTTATAGTACACAGTAAATATATCCCCGGTATTGATTATTGCTGGGTTATAGTACACAGTCAATATATCCCAGGTATTGATTATTGCTGGGTTATAGTGCACAGTAAATATATCCCAGGTATTGATTATTGCTGGGTTATAGTACACAGTAAATATATCCCAGGTATTGATTATTGCTGGGTTATAGTACACAGTAAATATATCCCAGGTATTGATTATTGCTGGGTTATAATACACAGTAAATATATCCCGGGTACTGATTATTGCTGGGTTATGGTACACAGTAAATATATCCCAGGTATTGATTATTGCTGGGTTATAGTACACAGTAAATATATCCCAGGTATTGATTATTGCTGGGTTATAATACACAGTAAATATATCCCGGGTATTGATTATTGCTGGGTTATGGTACACAGTAAATATATCCCAGGTATTGATTATTGCTGGGTGATAGTACACAGTAAATATATCCCAGGTATTGATTATTGCTGGGTTATAGTACACAGTAAATATATCCCGGTTATTGATTATTGCTGGGTTATAGTACACAGTAAATATATCCCAGGTATTGATTATTGCTGGGTTAAAGTACACAGTAAATATATCCCAGGTATTGATTATTGCTGGGTTATAATACACAGTAAATATATCCCGGGTATTGATTATTGCTGGGTTATGGTACACAGTAAATATATCCCAGGTATTGATTATTGCTGGGTTATAGTACACAGTAAATATATCCCGGGTATTGATTATTGCTGGGTTATAATACACAGTAAATATATCCCAGGTATTGATTATTGCTGGGTTATGGTACACAGTAAATATATCCCAGATATTGATTATTGCTGGGTGATAGTACACAGTAAATATATCCCAGGTATTGATTATTGCTGGGTTATAGTACACAGTAAATATATCCCGGGTATTGATTATTGCTGGGTTATGGTACACAGTAAATATATCCCAGGTATTGATTATTGCTGGGTGATAGTACACAGTAAATATATCCCAGGTATTGATTATTGCTGGGTTATAGTACACAGTAAATATATCCCTGGTATTGATTATTGCTGGGTTATGGTACACAGTAAATATATCCCAGGTATTGATTATTGCTGGGTTATAGTACACAGTAAATATATCCCAGGTATTGATTATTGCTGGGTTATAGTACACAGTAAATATATCCCGGGTATTGATTATTGCTGGGTTATAATACACAGTAAATATATCCCAGGTATTGATTATTGCTGGGTTATGGTACACAGTAAATATATCCCAGGTATTGATTATTGCTGGGTGATAGTACACAGTAAATATATCCCAGGTATTGATTATTGCTGGGTTATAGTACACAGTAAATATATCCCGGGTATTGATTATTGCTGGGTTATGGTACACAGTAAATATATCCCAGGTATTGATTATTGCTGGGTGATAGTACACAGTAAATATATCCCAGGTATTGATTATTGCTGGGTTATAGTACACAGTAAATATATCCCTGGTATTGATTATTGCTGGGTTATGGTACACAGTAAATATATCCCAGGTATTGATTATTGCTGGGTTATAGTACACAGTAAATATATCCCAGTAATTGATTATTGCTGGGTTATAGTACACAGTAAATATATCCCCAGGTATTGATTATTGCTGGGTTATAGTATACAGTAAATATATCCCGGGTATTGATTATTGCTGGGTTATAGTACACAGTTAATATATCCCGGGTATTGATTATTGCTGGGTTATGGTACACAGTAAATATATCCCGGGTATTGATTATTGCTGGGTTATAGTACACAGTAAATATATCCCAGGTATTGATTATTGCTGGGTTATAATACACAGTAAATATATCCCGGGTATTGATTATTGCTGGGTTATAGTACACAGTAAATATATCCCGGGTATTGATTATTGCTGGGTTATAGTACACAGTAAATATATCCCAGGTATTGATTATTGCTGGGTTATAGTACACAGTAAATATATCCCGGGTATTGATTATTGCTGGGTTATAGTACACAGTAAATATATCCCGGGTATTGATTTTTGCTGGGTTATGGTACACATTAATATATCCCGGGTATTGATTATTACTGGGTTATAGTGCACAGTACATATATCCTGGGTATTCATTATTGCTGGGCTATGGTGCACAGTAAATATATCCCGGGTATTGATTATTGCTGGGTTATGGTGCACAGTAAATATATCCCAGGTATTGATTATTACTGGGTTATGGTGCACAGTAAATATATGCCGGGTATTGATTATTACTGGGTTATAGTACACAGTAAATATATCCCGGGTATTGATTATTGCTGGGTTATAGTACACAGTAAATATGTCCCGGGTATTGATTATTGCTGGGTTATAGCACACAGTAAATATATCCCAGGTATTGATTATTGCTGGGTTATAGTACACAGTAAATATATCCCGGGTATTGATTATTACTGGGTTATAGTACACAGTAAATCTATCCCGGGTATTGATTATTGCTGGGTTATAGTACACAGTAAATATATCCCGGGTATTGATTATTACTGGGTTATCGTACACAGTAAATATATCCCCGGGTATTGATTATTGCTGGGTTATAGTGCACAGTAAATATATCCCGGGTATTGATTATTACTGGGTTATAGTGCACAGTAAATATATCCCGGGTATTGATTATTACTGGGTTATAGTGCACAGTAAATATATCCCAGGTATTGATTATTGCTGGGTTATAGTACACAGTAAATATATCCCGGGTATTGATTATTACTGGGTTACAGTGCCATGGTAAGACTCATGCAGTGACATTCGGTCGCGCCTCTGTTGCAGCATTAATCGTGGCGGAGCGGTACTTTTAGCGCCTTAAAAACGTTTGCTCCTGCTGCTCTGAAATTCGTCAGAATCATTCGAAGAGCTGACGGGCGATAAATCTGACGTCACACAGCAGAGCTGGGGCGAGTGGGTGGGGATAACCGGACATTTGGTCGGTACATTTTGGGTGCCCATTGCACATTCGCAGAACTCCAAATCAGATCTCAGGAAAAGTTGACTCTTAAAGGCGCGGCACGGATCGCACCGTTCCAGTTTTCCAAATCACATGTTTCCAACCTGCACTGTTGCGTCTGTCTGTCTGCTGCAAGCTCGGAGGCTCATGCACCGTGCTGTGTGTAAACATCGCACTGACTGTGACCTCCGAGAGAAGTTCTTCCTCATCCCTTTAAGTAGCCACCAGTTAACGACGCTGCAAGCCTGCACCCACTGTTTTTCCAGACGTTGTTATTGACGGGCGCTCAATGAGGTGCACGCACCGAATTTACCGACCGGGACGCAATTGTGGCCGTTGCACCAGGAATGCGTCATGGTCGGAGCGATCGTCAGCAGCCAGGCGTTAACGGTTTGCGCCCCCTGTGAGCCACTAATAAATTTTCAGTCAGGCCACTAAACGCTGCGTCAGAGATAACCAAAAATCTAGCCCCCAGTTTTTGCTTGTTTAGAGAGAAAGACTTGCATATCTGCAGCGCCTTTCATAACCACCGGATATCCCCAAGTGCTTCACACTCAACAAAGTCCTTTTGAAGGGTAGTCGCTGTTGTATGTAGAAGGTGGAGGAATGGATAGCGCTAATGCAAGGAGTGGTGAAGCCGTGAATGTAACTAAGAGAAGGACTTATCCTCCCTAGTACCACAAAGAAACTGAGGTTCGAGCTATAGGATCTTAGAAGGCATAGTCCTTAAATCAAATATAGGAATCGGAGAGAGGGAATGTGCAAGGAGGCTTATGTAAGAATATAAGAAATAGGAGCAGGAGTCGGCCATTCGGCCCCTCGAGCCTGCTCCGCCATTCAATGAGATCATGGCTGATCCGATCCTGGCCTCAACTCCACTTCCCTGCCTGCTCCCCAGAACCCTTGACTCCCTTATCATTCAAAAATCTCTCTATCTCCTCCTTAAATATATTCAATGACCCAGCCTCTACAGCTCCCTGGGGCAGAGAATTCCACAGATTCACCACACTCAAGTGAAGAAATCCCTCCTCATCTCTCTGAAAGTGCAGCGCTCCCTCAGTACTCAAATGGGTGACCCCTTATTCTGAAACTATGGCCCCCTAGTTCTAGATTCCACCACGAGGGGAAACATCCTCTCCGCATCTACCCTGTCCAACCCCCTCAGAATCTTACATGTTTCAATAAGATCACCTCTCATTCTTCTAAACTCCAATGAGTATAAGAAAACACCTTCATCTCCGGAATCAACCTCGTGAACCTTCTGTGAACTGCCTCCAATTCAAGTATATCCCTCCTTAAATACGGAGACCAAAAGTGTACGCAGTACTCCAGGTGTGGCCTCACCAATACCCTGTACAGTTGTAGCAGGACTTCCCGACTTTTATACTCTATCCCCCTTGCAATAAAGGCTAACATTCCATTTGCTTTCTTGATTACTTGCTGTATCTGCATACTAACTTTTTGTGTTTCGAATAGAGGATCTGTGAGTGAGATGCAAATAGAGATAGATAGAGACTATCTCCGCTGGTTGGGGAGTCTAGGACTAGGGGGCAGAGTCTAAAAATCAGAGCCAGGCCTTTCAGGAGTGAAATTAGGAAACATTTCTACACACACAGGGTGGTAGAGGTTTGGAACTCTCTTGTATTCACTGGAGTTCAGAAGAATGAGAGGGGACCTCATAGAAACGTTTAAAATTCTGACGGGGTTAGACAGGTTAGATGCAGGAAGAATGTTCCCAATGTTGGGGAAGTCCAGAACCAGGGGACACAGTCTAATGATAAGGGGGAAGCCATTTAGGACCGAGATGAGGAGGAATTTCTTCACCCAGAGAGTGGTGAACCTGTGGAATTCTCTACCACAGAAAGTTGTTGAGGCCAATTCACTAAATATATTCAAAAAAGAGTTAGATGAAGTCCTTACTACTAGGGGAATCAAGGGGTATGGTGAGAAAGCAGGAATGGGGTACTGAAGTTGCATGTTCAGCCATGAACTCATTGAATGGCAGTGCAGGCTAGAAGGGCCGAATGGCCTACTCCTGCACCTATTTTCTATGTTTCTATGTTTCCTCAAATGGCAACTGATGCTGGATCAATTGTTAATTTTAAGTCGGAGATCAATAGATTAACCAAAGGTATTAAGGGATATGGATCAAAGGCAGGTGTGTGGAGTTAGGTCGCAGATCAGTCCTGGTCTGATTGAATGGGGGAACAGGCTCGAGGGGCTGAATGGGCCTCCTCCTGTTCCTGTGTAACAGGCTCGAGGGGCTGAATGGGCCTCCTCCTGTTCCGGTGTAACAAGCTCGAGGGGCTGAATGGGCCTCCTCCTGTTCCTGTGTAACAGGCTCGAGGGGCTGAGTGGGCCTCCTCCTATTCCTGTGTAACAGGCTCGAGGGGCTGAATGGGCCTCCTCCTGTTCCTGTGTAACAGGCTCAAGGGGCTGAATGGGCCTCCTCCTGTTCCTGTGTAACAGGCTCGAGGGGCTGAATGGGCCTCCTCCTGTTCCGGTGTAACAGGCTCGAGGGGCTGAATGGGCCTCCTCCTGTTCCTGTGTAACAGGCTCGAGGGGCTGAATGGGCCTCCTGTTCCTGTGTAACAGGCTCGAGGGCTGAATGGGCCTCCTCCTGTTCCTGTGTAACAGGCTCGAGGTGCTGAATGGGCCTCCTCCTGTTCCTGTGTAACAGGCTCGAGGGGCTGAATGGGCCTCCTCCTGTTCCTGTGTAACAGGCTCGAGGGGTTGAATGGGCCTCCTCCTGTTCCTGTGTAACAGGCTCGAGGGACTGAATGTGCCTCCTCCTGTTCCTGTGTAACAGGCTCGAGGGGCTGAATGGGCCTCCTGATCCTGTGTAACAGGCTCGAGGGGCTGAATGGGCCTCCTCCTGTTCCTGTGTAACAGGCTCGAGGGGCTGAATGGGCCTCCTCCTGTTCCTGTGTGACAGGCTCGAGGGGCTGAATTGGCCTCCTCCTGTTCCGGTGTAACAGGCTCGAGGGGCTGAATGGGCCTCCTCCTGTTCCTGTGTAACAGGCTCGAGGGGCTGAATGGGCCTCCTGTTCCTGTGTAACAGGCTCGAGGGGCTGAATGGGCCTCCTCCTGTTCCTGTGTAACAGGCTCGAGGGGCTGAATGGGCCTCCTCCTGTTGCTGTGTAACAGGCTCGAGGTGCTGAATGGGCCTCCTCCTGTTCCTGTGTAACAGGCTCGAGGGGCTGAATGGGCCTCCTCCTGTTCCTGTGTAACAGGCTCGAGGGGCTGAATGGGCCTCCTCCTGTTCCTGTGTGACAGGCTCGAGGGGCTGAATTGGCCTCCTCCTGTTCCGGTGTAACAGGCTCGAGGGGCTGAATGGGCCTCCTCCTGTTCCTGTGTAACAGGCTCGAGGGGCTGAATGGGCCTCCTGTTCCTGTGTAACAGGCTCGAGGGGCTGAATGGGCCTCCTCCTGTTCCTGTGTAACAGGCTCGAGGGGCTGAATGGACCTCCTCCTGTTGCTGTGTAACAGGCTCGAGGTGCTGAATGGGCCTCCTCCTGTTCCTGTGTAACAGGCTCGAGGGGCTGAATGGGCCTCCTCCTGTTCCTGTGTAACAGGCTCGAGGGGCTGAATGGGCCTCCTCCTGTTCCTGTGTAACAGCCTCGAGGGGCTGAATGGGCCTCCTCCTGTTCCTGTGTAACAGGCTCGAGGGGCTGAATGGGCCTCCTCCTGTTCCTGTGTAACAGGCTCGAGGGGCTGAATGGGCCTCCTCCTGTTCCTGTGTAACAGGCTCGAGGGGCTGAATGGCCTCCTCCTGTTCCTGTGTAACAGGCTCGAGGGGCTGAATGGGCCCCCTCCTGTTCCTGTGTAACAGGCTCGAGGGGCTGAATGGGCCCCCTCCTGTTCCTGTGTAACGGGCTCGAGGGGCTGAATGGGCCTCCTCCTGTTCCTGTGTAACAGGCTCGAGGGGCTGAATGGGCCCCCTCCTGTTCCTGTGTAACAGGCTCGAGGGGCTGAATGGGCCTCCTCCTGTTCCGATGATCCAAAGTTGGTCGAGGGTAGAGAAGACGGGATGGGAATGGGAGGGGAACAGAGAGTGGGAGTCAGGAGTTGAGGCAGAAGGCAGCAGATGTCTGGCCACTTTGGGGTTGAGTGGAAGTACTAAGTGCGCTGAATTTTTGGTTCGTCTCTGCTCCGTTTTCCTCGCGGCGCGGCAGCACCGGCGGCGGTGAGGTGTTGTGGGCGGGCGGTGAGCTTCCAGTAGGCGGTGAAATGTCCCAAGGCGCTTCACAAGAGTATAATAAGATTGAAAAAATTTGACACCGAGCCGCATAAGTAGAAATTAGCGCAGGTGCCCAAAAGCTTGGTCACAGAGGTATGTGGAGGCTGGGTCATTGAATATATTTAACATGGAGATAGACAGATTTTTGAAAGATAAAGATAAAAAACACCACGGGAAAAATGGTCCAACCATGGCTAATAAGAGAAACTAAACATAGTATTAGATTAAAAGAAGAGGCTTATAATGTTGCCAGAAAGAGTAGTAAGCCAAAGAATTAGGAGGATTTTAGAATTCAGCAAAGGAGGACCTTGGGCAGTCCCCCAGAGTTGAGGATGACTTGCTTCCACACGAATGAGTTCTAAGGTGACTGATGAGACCAATGGGGGATCTACAGTATGTGAAATAGGTGGGCTGGTGGTTGAAGAGACGGATAGGTGGGGTGCTTGGTTTGTCGCACGACGACCACAGAATTGATGAAGGGCAAATAGAATGAGAGTAAACTAGCGAGCGACATAAAAACAGACTGTAAAGCTTCTATAGGTATGTAAAAAGGAAACGCTTGGCAAAAGTAAACATGGGGCTGAGACAGGAGAAATTATAATGGGGAGTAAGGAAATGGCCGAGAAATTACACAAGTACTTTGTGTCTGTCTTCACGGAAGAAGACACAAAAAACCTACCTGAAATAGTGGAGAACCAGGGGTCTAGCGAGAATAAGGAACTGAGAAATTAGTATTCGTAAAAAAATAGTACTGGAGAAAGTAATGGGACTGAAATTCAATAAATCCCCTGGACCCGATGGCCTGCATCCTAGGGTTTTAAAATATGTGGCTATAGAGGCGGTCATCTTCCAAAATTCCATAGATTCTAGAACGGTTTCCGCGGATTGGAAGATAGCAAATGTAACCATTAGTTTATATTAGTAGAAAGGAGGGAGAGAGCAAACTGGGGAACTACAGACCAGTTAGCTTGAAAGTAGTAAGGAAAATGCTAGAATCTCTTATTAAGGACGTGGTAACAGGGCACTTAGAAAATAGTAATAGGATTGGGCAGTGTCAACACGGATTTATGAAAGGGATATCATGTTTGACATTGAGGTTGTAACTAACAGAGTAGATAAAGGTAAACTAGTGGCATTCAATAAGATGCCACACAAGAGGTTATTAAACAAAATTACAGTTCATGGGATTGGGGGTATATGGACAGAAAACAGAGAGCAGGAATAAATGGGTCATTTTGGAGTTGGCAAGCTGTAATTAGTGGGGTACCGTAAGGATCAGTGCTTGGGCCTCAGCTATTCACAATCTATAGGATTTGGATGAGGGGACCAAATGTAATACCAGGTTTGCTGATTATACAAAGCTAGGTGGGAATGCAAGTTGTGAGGAGGATGCAAAGAGGCTTCAAGAGGTTATAGACAGGCTAAGTGAGTGGGAAAGAACATGGCAAATGGAATATAGGCCTCAATTTTGCCCAGCATTGGATGCCGTTTTTTCAGCGGCCAGTGATTTTTTTTTGGCGCTGAAGCTCAGTTGAAAGATTCCCCAATGTTGGGGCGCCACTGTCTACTACTGGCGGCAGAATGTTTGGCACCATACATTCTAGTGCTGGTGTAACTGTAAAAGAAGGTTGCATGCCATTTCTGGGCATAAGGCCAACTTTCCCCACAAACAACATTTTTCAAACCGGCACACGAACCTTAGAAGCACCGTAGGAAAACCCCTTACCTGCAGTTACAGAAATCCACGCTGGCCCGCTCCTATCCCTCGCTGAAGGGACTCCTCATAGATGATTATTAAAGCACAGAGAGTAGCCCCTAGCCTAAAGTGTTTTCCAGCAATTTTGGATCTTAAATACATTTTGATTAAAGTTAAGAGCGGATAATTTAAGTAAGGGGGGGGGTATAGTTATGTATTGCGTTTTTGATGGTGGAATGTTGGATGTAATAAATTAGACCAGCGAAAATACTTCCGTAACTATAAAATTTTAGTTAACAGCTAAGCGTTCCATCCAGCGAACTTTTATCTAGAGCTTCTTCCCGCTGTCATAATGGGGAGGCAGGAGGAAAGTCCAGGCGTTTAAATGGGAAGTGTTTATAGATTCAATAATGGCATCCGCTGCTATATAAGCGAATAACGCTAACATTCCACATAAATAAATTAAAAACAATACTAGACATAAAAAAAGACCCGTTATGCCTGACCAACAAACCACATCCAACCCCAGCTGCTACTGCTAATCCTAATGCTGCAAAATACGGAGAAGGGTTAGTCATCAGTCATTGAAGTTTGGCATGCAGGTACAGCAGGCGGTGAAGAAGGCAAATGGCATGTTGGCCTTCATAGCGAGAGGATTTGAGTATAGGAGCAGCGAGGTTTTACTGCAGTTGTACAGGGCCTTGGTGAGGCATTACCTGGAATATTGTGTTCAGTTTTGATCTCCTAATCTGAGGAAGGACGTTCTGGCTATTGAGGAAGTGCAGCGAAGGTTCACCAGACTGATTCCCGGGATGGTAGGACTGACATATGAGGAGAGACTGGATCAACTGGGCTTGTATCCACTGGAGTCTAGAAGAATGAGAGGGGATCTCATAGAAACATCTAAAATTCTGACGGGATTGGACAGGTTAGAGGCAGGAAGAATGTTCCCGTTGCTGGGGAGTTCCAGAACCAGGGGTCACAGTCTTAAGAATAAGGGGCAAGCCATTTAGGCCCGAGATGAGGAGAAACTTCTTCACTCAGAGAGTGGTTAACCTGTGGAATTCTCTACCGCAGAAAGTTGTTGAGGTCAGTTCGTTAGATATATTCAGAAGGGAGTTAGATATGGCCCTTATGGCCAAAGGGATCAAGGGGTATGGAGAGAAAGCAGGAAAGGGGTACTGAGGTTGAATGATCAGCCATGATCTTATTGAATGGCAGTGCAGGCTCGAAGGGCCGAATGGCCTACTCCGGCACCTAATTTCTATGTTTCTATAAGGGAGGCAAAGATTATGGGGAGTGGGCAGGGAAGTGGAGTTGAATCCATGATCTGATCAGCCATGATCTTATTGAATGGCGGAGCAGGCTCGAGGGGCCGAATGTCCTGCTCCTATTTCTTATGTTCTTGTCTATTATGTTTTAAGGAGCGTCTTGAAGGAGGAAAGAGAGGCGGAGAGGTTTAGGGAGGGAGTTCCAGAGCTTGGGGCCCAGGCAGCAGAAGGCACGGCCACCGATGGTGGAGCGATTATAATCAGGGATGCTCAAGAGGGCAGAATTAGAGGAGTGCCGACATCTCGGGGGTCGGGGAGTGGGGGTAGCTGGAGGAGATTACAGAGAAACCGAGGAGCGAGGCCATGGAGGGATTTGAAAACAAGGATGAGGATCGCCTAAATTGCGGAAGCAAAATGGGAATGTTTGATTGACTCCTGTTCCCTATGCTCTGCGATCTCTCTTAATTAAATATAAAATAAGCATTTATATAGCACTCTACCACATCACATACAGTGAATTACTTCGAAGTGCCGTCACTGTTGAGATGTAGATAAACATCTTAAGAGGAGGCTAGATATGGATATGAGGGAGAAGGGAATAGAGGGTCATGCTGACAGATTTAGACGAGCAAAGACGGGAGGAGGCTCGAGTGGAGCATAAACGGCGGCATAGACTGGTTGTGCCGAACGGCCTGTTTCTGTGCCGTTTATCCTCAGTATCCCTACGTACTGCCCTCTTGCACAAAGCAGGATCTCACACACAGCGGTGAGGTGCATAACCTGCTTTGGCTGTGTTGATTGAGAGAGGGACAGGCCCTTCGAGCCTGTTTCAATCAATGAGATCATGGCTGAACCTGTCTCTTAACTCCATCTACCCGCCTTGGTTCCGTATCCCTTAATCCCCTTACCCAACAAAAATCTATAAATCTCAGTGTTGACATTTTCAATTGACTTCCCCCCCCCCCCCCCCCCGCCTCTCCACAGCATCAACAGCTTTATTTATGGGGGTGGGGGAGAGTTTAGAACATAAGAACATAAGAAATAGGAGCAGGCATTGGCCATACAGCCCCTCGAGCCTGCTCCGCCGTTCAATAAGACCATGGCTGATCTGATCATGGACTCAGCTCCACTTCCCTGCCCACCCCCTTATCCCCTTATCGTTTCAGAAACTGTCTATCTCTGTCTTAAATTTATTCAATGACCCAGCCTCCACAGCTCTCTGAGGCAGTGAATTCCACAGATTTACAACCCTCTGAGAGAAGAAATTCCTCCTCATCTCAGTTTTAAATGGGCGGCCCCTTATTCTAAGATCATGCCCCCTAGTTCTAGTCTCCCCCATCAGTGGAAACATCCTCTCTGCATCCACCTTGTCGAGCCCCCTCATAATCTTATACGTTTCGATAAGATCTCGGTCCGTTGCCCGGAATCAACCGAGTGAACCTTCTCTGACCTGCCTCCAAAGCAAGTATATCCTTTCGTAAATATGGAAACCAAAACTGCACGCAGTGCTCCAGGTGTGGCCTCACCAATACCTTATATAACTGTAGCAAGACTTCCCTGCTTTTATACTCCATCCCCTTTGTAATAAAGGCCAAGATACCAGTGGCCTTCCTGATCACTTGCTGTACCTGCATACTAATCTTTTGTGTTTCATGCACAAGTACCCCCATGTCCCGTTGTACTGCGGCACTTTACAATCTTTCTCCATTTAAATAATAACTTGCTCTTGATTTTTTTTCTGCCAAAGTGCATGACCTCACACTTTCCAACATTATACTCCATCTGCCAAATTTTTGCCCACTCACTTAGCCTGTCTATGTCCATTTGCAGATTTTCTGTGTCCTCCTCACACATTGCTTTTCCTCCCATCTTTGTATCGTCAGCAAGCTTGGCTACATTACACTCGGTCCCTTCTTCCAAGTCGTTAATATAGATTGTAAATAGTTGGGGTCCCAGCACTGATCCCTGCGGCACCCCACTGGTTACTGATTGCCAACCAGAGAATGAACCGTTTATCCCGATTCTCTGTTCTCTGTTAGTTAGCCAATCCTCTATCCATGCTAATATATTACCCCCAACCCCGTGAACTTTGATCTTTTGTGTGGCACCTTGTCAAATTATCTGCTCCCCTTTGTGTGAAGAAGTGCTTCCTGACATCACCCTTGAATGGCCTGGCTCTAATTGTCAGGTTCTGCCCCCTGTCCTGGACTCCCCCCACCAGAGGAGATAGTTTCTCTCTAGCTATCCGATTGCTGGGTAAACTCTCCCGCTCTTCTTTGAATAGTATAGGGCGACTCTTTTAACAGCTGCCTAAACCAATAGAACAGAAAGACGAGGCCTCAATTTAACATCTCATCCTAGTACGGCATCTCTGACAATGCAGCACTCCCTCAGTACTGCACTGAAAGGGCAGCCTGGATTATGGGCTCATGTCCTGCAGTGGGCTCGAACCCACGGACTCAGATGTAAGAGTGTTACCCACCGAGTCAAGCTGACACAGATAAATAACAACACCAACTTGCATTTATATAGTGCCTGGTGTGCAACGGCCACCACACGTTAAAAAAGTCCACGCACAGACATCTTCCACCCTTCAGGATGTAGTTCAGGTCCTTCACTGAAACACCTGTGAACTCATCCTTTTTTTGAAGTTGAAGCAAGTCATCCTCGTTTCGAGGAACTGTCTATGACGATGATATAGTGCCTTTAACGTAGTAAAATGTCCCAAGGTGCGTCACAGGAGAGTTATCAAACAAAAATCAACATTGAGCCACATAAGGAGATATTAGGGCCAGGTGATCAAAAGATTGGTCAAAGAGGGTGGTTTTAAGGGGCGTCTTAAAGGAGGAGAGAGAGGCGGAGAGGTTTAGGGAGCGAGTTCCAGAGCTTGGGGCCCAGGCAGCTAAAGGCACGGCCACCGATGGTTGAGCGATGGAAATCGGGGGACACACAAGAGGGCAGAATTGGAGGAGTGCAGAGATAGGGAGGGGTGTAGGGGCTTGAAGAGGTTACAGAGATAGGCAGGGGTGTAGGGGCTGGAGGAGGTTACCGAGATAAGGAGGGGTGTATGGGCTGGAGGGGAATACAGAGATAGGGAGGGCTGTAGGGGCTGGAGGAGGTTACAGAGGTAGGGAGGGATGTAGGGGCTGGAGGGGAATACAGAGATAGGGAGGGCTGTAGGGGCTGGAGGAGGTTACAGAGATAGGGAGGGGTGTAGGGGCTGCAGGAGGTTACAGAGATAAGGAGGGGTGTAGGGGCTGGAGGAGGTTACCGAGATAGGGAGGGGTGTAGGGGGTGGAGGCGGTTAGAGATAGAGAGGGGTGTAGGGGCTGGAGGAGGTTACAGAGATAGGGAGGGGTGTAGGGGCTGGAGGATGTTACAGAGGTAGTGAGGGGTGTAGGGGACTGGAGGAGGTTACAGAGATAGGGAGGGGTGTAGAGGCTGGAGGATGTTACAGAGATAGGGAGGGGTGTAGGGGCTGGAGGGGGTTACATAGATAGGGAGGGGCGAGGCTATGGAGGGATTTGAAAACAAGGATGAGGATTTTAAAATTGAGGCGGTGTTTAACCGGGAGCCAATGTAGGTCAGCGAGCACAGGGGGTGATGGGTGAGTGGGACTGGGTGTGAGTTAGGACACGGGGCAGCGAGCACAGGGGGTGATGGGTGAGTGGGACTGGGTGTGAGTTAGGACACGGGCAGCGAGCACAGGGAGTGATGGGTGAGTGGGACTGGGTGTGAGTTAGGACACGGGGCAGTGAGCACAGGGGATGATGGGTGAGTGGGACTGGGTGTGAGTTAGGACACGGGGCAGTGAGCACAGGGGGTGATGGGTGAGCGGGACTGGGTGTGAGTTAGGACACGGGGCAGTGAGCACAGCGGGTGATGGGTGAGCGGGACTGGGTGCGAGTTAGGACACGGGGGCAGCGAGCACAGGGGGTGATGGGTGAGCGGGACTGGGTGCGAGTTAGGACACGGGGCAGAGAGCACAGGGGGTGATGGGTGAGTGGGACTGGGTGCGAGTTAGGACACAGGGCAGCGAGCACAGGGTTGATGGGTGAACAGGACTCGGTGCGAGTTAGGACATGGGGCAGCGAGCACAGGGGGTGATGGGTGAGCAGGATTCGGTGCAAGTTAGGACAGGGGGCACAGGGGGTGATGGGTGAGCGGGACTCGGTGCAAGTTAGGACACGGGGCACAGGGGGTGATGGGTGAGCGGGACTCGGTGCAAGTTAGGACACGGGGCACAGGGGGTGATGGGTGAGCGGGACACAGGAGGCAGCCGAGTTTTGGATCACCTCTAGTTTACGTTGGGTAGAATGTGGGAGGCCAGCCAGGAGTGCGTTGGAATAGTCAAGTCTGGAGGTAACAAAGGCACGGATGAGGGCTTCAGCAGCAGATGAGCTGAGGTAAGGGCGGGGACGGGCGATGTTACGGGGGTGGAAACAGGCGGTCTTGATGATGGAGCATATATGTGGTCGGAAGCTCATCCCAGGGTCCAGAACGACACCAAGGTTGCGCATAATTGCATGTAACCCTCGTCAAAATAATAGCATTTTAGTGAGATATTTGTTTTCAGTTGTAGGGTGGGGATTGTTGAAATACCAGGGCGATGTTCATTTTCCTGGGTTGCTGTGGGTGCACTGAGATTTTAGTGCAGTTGGAGGGAGACAGGTTTCAGAACCACATGCTCGAGGACAGCAGCAGGTGCCAGCGCAGAGAGTAAAAGCAAACCAGTCGATACTCTTGAGTATTAATAGCAGTAATAACTGGTATCATGATACCAGCAAAGCCCCAGAGACACAGGCGGGCAGGACTGCCGCCTCTTCTCAATTTGGAATCAGTAGTAAAAATGTGAGCAAGAGAGAGCGAGAGAGAGGCTAAATAACATAGTGTGGAGAGCATGGATTCGGAGAGTGAGGGGGAAACTGATAAGACCTGCATTTCTATAGCGCCTTTCATGGCCACCAGACATCTCACAACGCTTTAGAGCCAATGAAGTACTTTTGGAGTGTAGTCGCTGTTGTAATGTGGGAAACACGGCAGCCCGTTTGTGCCCAGCAAGCTCCCACACACAGCAATGTGATAATGACCAGATAATCTGTTTTTTTGTTATGTTGGTTGAGGGATAAATATTGGCCCCAGCACACCGGGGATAACTCCCCCTGCTCTTCTTGTGGCCGTGGAATGTTTTATGTCCATCTGAGAGGGCAGACGGGGCCTCAGTTTAACGTCTCATCCGAAAGACGGCCTCTCCGACAGTGCGGCACTCCCTCAGTACCGCCCTTCCGACAGTGCGGAGCTCCTTCAGTACTGCCCCTCCGACAGTGCGGTACTCCCTCAGTACTGCCCCTCTGACAGTTCAGCGCTCCCTCAGTACTGCCCCTCCGACAGTGCGGCGCTCCCTCAGTACTGCCCCTCTGACAGTGCGGAGCTCCCACAGTACTGCCCCTCTGACAGTGCGGCGCTCCCTCAATACTGCCCCTCCGACAGTGCGATGCTCCTTCAGTGCTTACCCTCAGACAGTGCGGCGCTCCCTCAGTACCGCCCCTCCGACAGTGCGGCGCTCCCTCAATACTGCCCCTCCGACAGTGCGGTGCTCCTTCAGTACTTACCCTCAGACAGTGCGGCGTTCCCTCAGTACTGCCCCTCTGACAGTGCGGCGCTCCCTCAGTACTACCCCTCTGACAGTGCGGAGCTCCCACAGTACTGCCCCTCTGACAGTGCGGCGCTCCCTCAATACTGCTCCTCCGACAGTGCGGTGCTCCTTCAGTACTTACCCTCAGACAGTGCGGCGTTCCCTCAGTACCGACCCTCTGACAGTGCGGCGCTCCCTCAATACTGCCCCTCCGACAGTGCGGTGCTCCTTCAGTACTGCCCCTCCGACAGTGCGGCGCTCCCTCAGTACCATCCCTCCAACAGTGCGGAGCTCCCTCAGTACTGACCCTGCGACAGTGCGGCGCTCCCTCAGTACCACCCCTCCGACAGTGCGGAGCTCCCTCAGTACTGACCCTGCGACAGTGCGGCGCTCTCTCAGTACCACCCCTTCGATAGTGCAACGCTCCCTCAGTACTGCCTCTCTGACAGTGCGGCGCTCCTTCAGTACTGCATTGGAGCGTAAGTCTAGATTTTCTTTTGTGCTCAAGTCCCTGGAGTGGGACTTGAACCCACAACCTTCTGACTCAGGCGAGAGTGCTGTCCCTGAGCCACGACTGACATTGACTACTACAGCACAGAAGGAGGCCATTCAGCCCATCTTTCGAAGCGCACCGCCTCTTTCGAAGTGCAATCCAGTTAGTCTCCCCCCTCTCCCTCCCAACCTCCCCGCACTCTTTCCCCCTTTCACTGAATTTTTTCCTCCTTCAAATATTTATTCAACTCCCTTTTGAAAGCCACGATTGAGTCTGCCTTCACCACCCTCTGAGGCAGCGCATTCCCGATCCTAACCACTCGCTGCGGAAAAACATTTGTCCTCCTGTTGCTGCTGGTCCTTTTCCCAATCACCTTAACTCTGTCTCCTCTGGTTCTGCCGTTGGAAACAGTGGGCCCGAAATTCCATCCCGCTGGAAATCTGGTGCCCCCCCCAACCTTTTTGGGGCCATTAGCTCCAAAAGTGATCAAATGGGTTCCAGCGCTAATGAATCCTTCCAAAGTGGATTTTTCAGCAGTGTGGCTGTTTTCATTTGAGCATTATCACCCCTGAGAAATTCAGCATGCAGGTCAGGATTTCTAATGAGCCCGCTGCCCCCTGGCCTTTTTAAAGACCAGGGTTTGCAGCAAGGCCCTGAGTGGGAAGGAGTTTGGAAGGATGGCTGGTGGTAAGAGTTGCAAGGAGAACCAACAGGTTCACTGATATGGAGCTGGAGACACTGATGGACGGTGTGGAGGACAGAAGAAGAATAGTTTCCTGACGTGGGGAGACCTGGCAGACCGCCAGTACATAATGCATGGAGGGAGATTGCACGGGAGGTGTCGGGCACCTCCGTATATGTGAGGACGCACCCTCCCAGGAGGGTGCTGGCCAGTCCGCTCCTGGCCCTTCCAGGGTGGTGATGGGTCGACGCCGCCTAGCTCTGGGGTGACGGGGATCCTTCTCCTCCTCAGGTGGCACTGCTGGCTCGACCTCCAGCGGACGTCCCCTCATGATGGCCAGGTTATGCAGCATGCAGCAGACCGCAACGATGATGGAGACCCATTGAGGAGAGAACTGAAAGGTGCCGCCAGAGCGGTCCAGGCACCGGAATCTCTGCTTACCTGGTGGCACAATGGGCGCCATTGTACGCATGCTCTGGCGCTGTCCTGCGGTTCCACAGAGGAGTGAGCAGCCGCAGGGGCTATCCCTTGTCTCCAAGCAGCCAACCGCAATCCTGATTCAGGCCGGTGAAGACAGCGGGCACATTGGTCTGGTGCAGAATGAACGAATCACGGCTGCTACCTCCCTTGCCCGCTGCCTATCTGCACGGTGCTGACGGCGATGCCTTCTCCTGTGTGCCGCCCTGTTTCTGGGCAGCGTCGCCCTCCCATCCTCAGGGTGCGCCCTGCCAAGCAGGTCTGTGCAGCCCATTAAAGAGTCAGACCTGAAAGTTGTACAAAAGTACCGGGGTATGTGCAAACCTCTGAGCAGCACTCAACAGCTTTAATGGAGCCAAAACAATTAATAAAACTATATCAAGCGATAAATACTACAGAGCACGGAAAATGAAATAACACGAATAATTAATAAATCTACATCAAGAGATAAATACTGCGAATGCATGCTGGAAAATAAAATAAAAACACGAATAAGTAATAAAACTATTTACCTACCCAAGGGTCCCAGCGGTGTCGAATTCCCTGCTGGGAAAATCCGATCTTTTCCTCGGTGAATTTCCGGCGAAATACTCCCCGAGCTGACTATGGCTCGGGGAGAGCAAAAGTACCCGAACACGGCAGCCCGTCGATTTTTTTCGGTCGACCGCCCAAACTCCGCGGTAGCCATCGCTTCGGGGACAGTGAGTTTCGGCCCCAGTTTCTCTTTTATTTACTCCATCTAAACCCGTGATGATTTTAAACACCGCTATCAAATCTCCAAGCCTTCTCTGCATCGAGGAGAACACCATATTACATGTTGTATTAATGTCTATTGAATGTATTTTAAAAACATTTTCCCTGTACACACCTGCCAACGTATTTCCATGACTAATTCCTATATTCACATTTATAATGCAGAAGGCCTATGTAAGCTTGTCACACTGTAATTACACGCTCCCCCCAGAGGGGGCATTGCAGTTGACAAGTTTACATTAGAAATGTGAACATAGGAGTTTATAAGGGAAAGATGAAAATAAAGACAGAATGTATGAGTTCAAAACGTGGACTGAATTATACACCGCACTGTCAGAGGCGCAGTACTGAGGGAGTGCCGCACTGTGGGAGGGGTGGTACTGAGGGAGTGCCGCACTGTCGGAGGGGCAGTACTGAGGGAGCGCCGCACTGTGGGAGGGGTGGTACTGAGGGAGTGCTGCACTGTGGGAGGGGTGGTACTGAGGGAGTGCTGCACTGTCGGAGGGGCAGTACTGAGGGAGTGCCGCACTGTCGGAGGGGTGGTACTGAGGGAGTGCCGCACTGTCGGAGGGGCAGTACTGAGGGAGCGCCGCACTGTCGGAGGGGTGGTACTGAGGGAGTGCCGCACTGTCGGAGGGGCAGTACTGAGGGAGTGCCGCACTGTCGGAGGGGCGGTACTGAAGGAGCGCCGCACTGTCGGAGGGGTGGTACTGAGGGAGTGCCGCACTGTCGGAGGGGCGGTACTGAAGGAGCGCCGCACTGTCGGAGGGGTGGTACTGAGGGAGTGCCGCACTGTCGGAGGGGCAGTACTGAGGGAGTGCCGCACTGTCGGAGGGGCAGTACTGAAGGAGCGCCGCACTGTCGGAGCTGCCGTGTTTCAGACGAGACGTTAAACCGAGACCCTATCTGCCCCCTCGGAAGGGTGTAAAAGATCCCACGGCCATTATTTCGACGAAGAGCAGGGGAGTTCTCCCCGGTGTCCTGGGGATATTTATCGCTCAATCAACATCACTAAAAGAAAATCGGATTGTCTGGGTCATTATCACATTGCTATGTGTGGGAGCTTGCTGTGCACAAATTGGCTGCCGCGTTTCCTACATTACAACAGTGACTACACTTCAAAAATTACTGCATTGGCTGTAAAGTGCTTTGGGATGTCTTGAAAGGCTCTATCGAAATGCAAGTCTTTCTTTTACATAGGGTGAGATGAAGAGGGGTGGGTGGAGGCTCCGATGGAGCATAAAGAGAGTGGTGAACCTGTGGAATTCTCTACCACAGAAAGTTGTTGAATCCAGTTCGTTGGATATATTCAAGAGGGAGTTAGATATGGCCCTTAGGGCTAAAGGAATCAAGGGGGTATGGAGAGAAAGCAAGAATGGAGTACTGAAGTTGCTTGATCAGCCATGATCATATTGAATGGTGGTGCAGGCTCGAAGGGCCGAGTGGCTTACTCCTGCACCTATTTTCTATGTTTCTAAAACATCCATATGGATCAGTTGGGACTGTTTCTGTGCTGTAAATTCCATGTAATTCTATAACTTACATAATATATTTAAAACAGTGTGTTACTGACATATATAACTTGCATTGATTACAGGAATATATTATTTAGATAATATGCTTTGCAATACAGTTATACATACTGCACAATGTATTGCAGACAGTAATAATATATATATATATATATATATATAAAACACGTTGCATAAATTGTAATTATATCTTCCGGTCTTGTTCCAGGCAAGCACTGTACTATTTTGATAGTATTGCGTGCAGAGAGAAATAATGGTGAAACGTAATTAGAAATTATTTTTTTTATTGAATACCAGATGCCGTCTTGTAGATGAATCCCTGCAGCTGGCGTGAAGCTCGGGAGATTGTGCCCCAGGTGACAAGGTTCAGGCTGTGATTCTTTTAAGGAGCTCAAGCTTCCAATCTGATCTTTCACTGTGCTCATTCAGTGCCTGCCTGGCTGACCCTACTTAACCGCTTCACTCCCTGCCTGCCCTGGGATACTTCCCCCCCCCCCACCCCACTAAAATAAAAGGCGAATGGGATTCGTGCTAGGTTGCCAGTAAAGGGCAGGATGCCTCTCTAATTAATGCACCGGCACTCCCCTTTCAAAAATTGTTTATCTGATGCATTATTTTTGAGATTGGCACGTACTACTGTGAAATCATTTTTGAAATGGTTGCATTTGAAATTGGCACACTCTTTGAAATTGTTACTTTTGCAATTGAAACATTTAATTTAACATGTTGTGAAATTAATATACTCCTGAAATGGACCTGTTTTGATATAGGCATGTTTTGAAATGGGCAAGTCTTGAAATGGACATGTTGAACATGTTTTGAAATGTACATGTTTTGAAAGTGACATGTTTTGAAATGGACATGTTCTGATATGGGCATGTTTTGAACATGTTTTGAACATGTTTTGAAATGGGCATGTTTTGAACATGTCTTGAAATGGGCATGTTTTGAACATGTTTTGAAATGGACATGTTTTGAACATGTCTTGAAATGCACATGTTTTGAAAGGGGCATGTTTTGAACATGTTTTGAACATGTTTTGAAATGGGCATGTTTTGAACATGTCTTGAAATGGGCATGTTTTGAACATGTTTTGAAATGGGCATGTTTTGAACATGTTTTGAAATGGGCATGTTTTGAAATGGGCATGTTTTGAAATGGGCAAGTTTTGAACATGTTTTGAAATGGACATGTTTTGGCCATGTTTTGAAAGTGACATGTTTTAAAATGGGCATGTCTTGAAATGGACATGTTTTGAACATGTTTTGAAATGGACATGTTTCAAAATGGACATGTTTTGAACATGTCTTGAAATGGACATGTTTTGAACATGTTTTGAAATGGACATGTTTTGAAATGGACATGTGTTGAACGTGTCTTGAAATGGACATGTGTTGAACGTGTCTTGAAATGGACATGTGTTGAACATGTCTTGAAATGGACAAGTTTTGAACATGTTTTGAAATGGACATGTTTTGAACATGTCTTGAAATGGACATGTTTTGAACATGTCTTGAAATGGGCATGTGTTGATATGGGCATGTCTTGAAATGGACATGTTTTGCTATGAGCATATCTTCAAATGGACATGTTTTGAACATGTCTTAAAATGGATATGTTTTGATATGGGCATGTCTTGAAATGGACATGTTTTGCTATGAGCATATCTTCAAATGGACATGTTTTGAACATGTCTTAAAATGGATATGTTTTGATATGGGCATGTTTTGAAATGGACATGTTTTGAAATGGGCATGTTTTGAACATGTTTTGAAATGGGCATGTTTTGAAATGGGCATGTTTTGAACATGTTTTGAAATGGACATGTTTTGAACATGTCTTGAAATGCACATGTTTTGAAAGGGGCATGTTTTGAACATGTTTTGAAATGGGCATGTTTTGAACATGTTTTGAAATGGGCGTGTTTTGAAATGGCCATGTTTTGAACATGCCTTGAAATGGACATGTTTTGAAATGGACATGTTTTGAACATATCTTGAAATGGACATATATTGAACATGATTTGAACATGTTTTGAACTGGACCATGGACATGTTTTGAAATGGACATGTTTTGAACATGTTTTGAAATGGACATGTTTTGATATGGGCATGTTTTGAAATGGACATGTTTTGAAACGGACATGATTTGAACATGTTTTGAAATGGACATGATTTGAAATGGACATGTTTTGAACATGTCTTTAAATGGACATGTTTTGAACATGTTTTGAAATGGACATGATTTGAAATGGACATGTTTTGAACATGTTTTGAAATGGACATGATTTGAAATGGACATGTTTTGAACATGTCTTGAAATTCACAAGTTTTGAACATGTTTTGAAATGGACATGATTTGAAATGGACATGTTTTGAACATGTCTTGAAATGTACATGTTTTGAAATGGACATGTTTTGAACATGTTTTGAAAGTGGCATGTTTTGAAATGGGCATGTTTTGAACATGTCTTGAAATGGACATGTTTTGAACATGTTTTGAAAGTGGCATGTTTTGAAATGGGCATGTTTTGAACATGTCTTGAAATGGACATGTTTTGAACATGTTTTGAAATGGACATGTTCTGAAATTGTTACTTTTAGAAATTGACAGCTTTAAATATCTCGTTACTCAGAAGGTGGGAATTGTTGGTTTGAAGCGCGCCTTGTGTTGAATCTGGGGCGGTGTGTCCTCTTCCCCGGGGCTCTCTCTCTCTCTCTCTCTGGCCCTGTAAGCTTGGTGGTGAAAGGGTTACGAGTGATGTCAGTATTTTCTCTCTCTCTCTCCCTCCCTCCCTCGCTGGTGTCTGGGGCTGATGCTGAAATGGCTGCAGAAGAGAGAGGGGACTTCATCCAGACTCCCAGCTCTCCCCCCGACAGGAAAGACCTGCCCCTCAAAGGCATCAGTAACTCCGTCGCCAGCCCAGCCAACAGCCTGATCAATAACCTGATCAATAGCCACACTCCCAGCGCCGCCACTAAACCCAGCCCTATCCACTCCTCTTTCCCCACGTCTCACTCTCCTTCCATCCCAATGAAAGACCAAGACTCGATTAAACTCTTCATTGGTCAGATCCCGCGGAACCTGGAGGAAAAGGACCTCAAACCTTTATTCGAAGAATTCGGGAAAATTTATGAACTTACGGTGCTGAAAGACAGATACACGGGAATGCACAAAGGTAAGGGGGTGGGGAGAATATTGAATGGAATAAGGGACACAAACAATAATGCGAAACACTTCCTGAGGAAAGGCAGTCAGCGAACAAATATATCGCTTTCTTTTTTAAATTGCAAATCAAGAATTAGGCAAATCATCTCAACAGATGGAGGGAGGCAGTGTTTTTGTCTTTAAAGGGAACATGCACACGCTACTCGCTATACAAAGAACCCGAGATCAATCTTCAATTAAAGGGGGCTTTCTATATCGTTTTTGCAAAAAGGCTTCGGGATAAAAGAGGACACGGGTCTGGTGTTGGCAGAACTGGAAAAGAGGGGGGGAACAGGAATGGATAAATGGGAGAGTATAACTGATAAATACAGGCAGAGCGCTGAAGGAAGGGAGATTGGAAACAAAGGAAATGGGAAGACATATGTGATGGGTGAGCGGGCCGAGAAGGGGGCTGTTTAACCCCAGATTTGGACAGGGAATTGGATAAACTGTTAAACAATAATAGACTGGGAGTATATATAGATATATCGCACGCAGTAGGAAGCTAGATCAAAGTGACGATTAAAAATGTGTTTCTATTATCGCACAGACTTTCAACAAAGTTCTAGTGGGTCAGAAATGAATTAATTCGTTCTAGAATTGAACAAAAAAAACCCGTGGTGAGATGTAAGCTTCTAGGTTGTGAAATTGCAAAGGTGCACACATTTTTTGGGGGGGGTCAAATATAGAGTTACAACTCGTGAAAGGGAAGGCGAGTTATTTGAAAAAGAAATTGCTGTGTTGCTAAATTAAACAGAGATAATACAGGGAGGACACAGCTAGAGATTTGCAAGTGTGTATTTAAGATGAGGAGATGAAAAATGTATATTTATTTTTTCCACAGCCCAGTCTGCCCCATTACCATCAGTCTCCAGGCAATGTTGGGTTCATGCTTTTCTCATGCAAAGCAGCAGGGAGGGAAGGAGGGGGGAGGGGGAGGGAGATGAGGGCAGAGTTGCCTTCATGTATTTTCAGGGTTCTGGGTGAGAGATAGGCCTTAGCCTCGTGAAAGAGGAATGCTTCACCAGAGAGAGGTTTGCAGGCAAAAAGAGTGGGTGCTTTTTACAATACACCAACAGGGTAATACGTACATGGTTAGGGCTCTAAAATATTAACTATGCAATATAACAGAATGACATTTACAAGGCCCTTTAAAGAGAATGGGTTAGACCTGTGTGTGACTAGGAGGCAGTACATAAATTGTCCTTTAGAGGACTGAGTCACTGAATTTATTGGGCTCTTAGGATAGATATCTGTCTCTCAGAGTTCCCCCTGAAGCCCTTCTCTCTCTCTCTCTCTCTCTCGCTCATATATATATATATGTATATTATTAAAAGTTTGGTGTCAGGAATATTGAGAGTGTAAGCTAGTTGATTAGTCCTTTAAAGATTTGAATAGGCTGAGTTTGTTTTCTTTGGAACAGAGGCGGCTGAGGGGTGACCTTATTGAGGAGTATACAATTATGAGGAGCCTGGATAGAGTGGATAGGACGGAGCTATTTTTCTTAGCAGAGGGGTCAAGAACCAGCGGCATAGATTTAAAGTAATTGGTTGGAGGTTTAGAGGTGAAATGCCTTCACCCAGAGGGTGGTGGGGATCTAGAACTCACTGCCTGAAAGGGTGGGAGAGGCAGAAACCCTCACCACATTTGGATGTGCACTTGAAGTGCCGTAACCTACAGGGCTACGGACCGAGAGCTGGAAAGTGGGATTAGGCCGGGTGGCTCTTGGTCGGCCGGCACGGACACGATGGGCCGAATGGCTTCCTTCCATACTGTAAATCTCTCTGATTCTCTGACTGCCAAGCACATGGTGCAGCGGGCCAATCAGACCCCAGCATTGGGCCATGTCATGCCAATCACATGACAGCTCAGACCAAAGACCTCCCTGCACTTCGCCCATGCTCGCCAGGAACCAATCAGATTGCTAGAAACGCAGACAAGGCAGGCATGCTGGATAATGTGCCCGGTCCAGAATATACCCGAGAAAAAACAATGAAATAATAGTAGCGTGGTGTCATCGAGCCCCTGATTTCATATATAAAAGCGTGAGCTCATCCAAAACTCGGCTGCCCCAATGTCCTAACTCGCACCGAGTCCCGCTCACCCATCACCCCCTGTGCTCGCTGCCCTGTGTCCTAACTCGCACCGAGTCCCGCTCACCCATCACCCCCTGTGCTCGCTGCCCCGTGTCCTAACTCACACCCAGTCCCATTCACCCATCACCCCCTGTGCTCGCTGCCCTGTGTCCTAACTCGCACCGAGTCCCGCTCACCCATCACCCCCTGTGCTCGCTGCCCCGTGTCCTAACTCGCACCGAGTCCCGCTCACCCATCACCCTCTGTGCTCGCTGCCCCGTGTCCTAACTCGCACCGAGTCCCGCTCACCCATCACCCCCTGTGCTCGCTGCCCCGTGTCCTAACTCGCACCGAGTCCCGCTCACCCATCACCCCCTGTGCTCGCTGCTCCATGTCCTAACTCGCACCCAGTCCCGCTCACCCATCACCCCCTGTGCTCGCTGCCCCGTGTCCTAACTCACACCCAGTCCCACTCACCCATCACCCCCTGTGCTCGCTGCCCCGTGTCCTAACTCGCACCGAGTCCCGCTCACCCATCACCCCCTGTGCTCGCTGCCCCGTGTCCTAACTCGCACCGAGTCCCGCTCACCCATCACCCCCTGTGCTCGCTGCCCCGTGTCCTAACTCGCACCGAGTCCCGCTCACCCATCACCCCCTGTGCTCGCTGCCCCGTGTCCTAACTCGCACCGAGTCCCGCTCACCCATCACCCCCTGTGCTCGCTGCCCTGTGTCCTAACTCGCACCGAGTCCCACTCACCCATCACCCCCTGTGCTCGCTGCCCCGTGTCCTAACTCGCACCGAGTCCCGCTCACCCATCACCCCCTGTGCTCGCTGCCCCGTGTCCTAACTCGCACCGAGTCCCACTCACCCATCACCCCCTGTGCTCGCTGCCCCGTGTCCTAACTCGCACCGAGTTCCGCTCACCCATCACCCCCTGTGCTCGCTGCCCTGTGTCCTAACTCGCACCGAGTCCCGCTCACCCATCACCCCCTGTGCTCGCTGCCCCGTGTCCCACTCACCCATCACCCCCTGTGCTCGCTGCTCCATGTCCTAACTCGCACCCAGTCCCGCTCACCCATCACCCCCTGTGCTCACTGACCTACATTGGCTCCCAGTCTAGCAATGCGTCGATTGCAAAATTCTCATCCTTGTTTTCAAATCCCTCCATGGCCCTTGCCCCTCCCTATCCCTGTAACCTCCTCCAGCCCCTACACTCCTCCCTATCCCTGTAACCTCCTCCAGCCCCTACACCCTTCCTATCTCTGTAACCCCCCTCCAGCCCCTACACCCCTCCCTATCTCTGTAACCTCCTCCAGCCCCTACACCCCTCCCTATCTCTGTAACCTCCTCCAGCCCCAACCCCTCCCCATCTCTGTAACCTCCTCCAGCCTATATACCCCTCCCTATCTCTGTAAACTTCTCCAGCCCCAGAAACCCCCGAGATCTCTGCGCTCCTCCAATTCTGTCCTCTTGCCCATCCCCCGATTTCCATCGCTCCACCATCGGTGGCCGTGCCTTCAGCTGCCTGGGCCCCAAGCTCTGGAACTCCCTCCCTAAACCTCTCCGCCTCTCTCTTTAAGGAGCGTCCTTTAAGACGCTCCTTAAAACCGGCCTCTTTGACCCAGCTTTTGGTCACCTGCCCTACATAGCTCAGTGTCAATTTTTGTCCGCTATATGCTCCTGTGAAGCCACCTTGGGACATTTTACTAAGTTAAAGGTGCTATATAAATTTAAGTTGTTGTCGTTTGAGAGAAGCACGTGACCTGGCCAGGGGACACGAGTGTACAGCAAATCGAGACGAACTATAGGAGAAAGTAGAATTAAAATAGTAAAGAGAGGGCAGAGAATAAGTGAGGTAACCCCATAGAAAGAGGGCGTGGAGTGAATAGCCTTTAGAACTAAGGGCTAGAATATAAAGGGGAGGAAGTTATATTACAGTTACACAAAGCCCTGGTTAGACCACACCTGGAGCACTGTGTCCAGTTCTGGGCACCACACTGTAGAAGGATATATTAGTCTCGGAGGGAGTGCAGTGTGGGTTTACCAGAATGATACCCGGGCTCCAAGGGTTAGACTGTGAGGAGGGATTACATAAACTGGGCTGGTATCCCCCGGAATATAGAAGGTTAAGGGCTAATTTGATTGAGGTTTTTTAGGATTTTGAAAGGAACTGATTGGGGAGATAGAGAGAAATTCTGTCCACTGGTGGGGGGCAGTTTAGGACCAGGGGTCATCACCTTAAAATCAAAGCCAGGCCGTTCAGGAGGGAAATTCAGAAACACTGCTTCACGCAAAGGATGGCCAAAGTGTGGGACTCCCCCACAAACAGCAGTAGGTGCCAATGCTAGCTCTATTAATAACTTTAAACCTGAGAAGGATCGATTTATGCTAGACAAGGGAACAGAAGAACAGAAGAATTAGGTGCAGGAGTAGGCCATTTGGCCCCTCGAGCCTGTTCCACCATTCAATGAAATCATGGCTGATCTTCTATTACGATGAGGTATTAAGAGATATGGAGCCAAGGCGGATGGAGGGAGTTAAGATACAGATCAGCCATGAGCTCATTGACTGGCGGAGCAGGCTCGAGGGGTTGAATGGCCTCCTGTTCCGAGAGGGCGTGGATTGAATGAGTTTACACCGAGAGAGAGAGAAGGCGTGGAGTGAGCTCCGTGAGAGAGAGGGCACAAAATGAATGAGTTTAGAGAGAGAGGCTTCGATGGGAGCTAGGGTACTAGAGTGAGGGGCTTCGCTGTTGACCAGCACACTTGGATCTGTACGCACTGCTCTTCCACTAGCACCATGGGATCTTTTACATCCACCTGAACAAGCAGATGGAGCCTCGGTTTAACACCTCATTCGCAGGTCTGCCCCTCCGACAGTGCAGCACTCCCTCAGCACTGCCCCTCCGACAGTGCAGCACTCCCTCAGTACTGCCCCTTCGACAGTGCGACACTCCCTCAGTACTGCCCCTCCGACAGTGCGGCACTCCCTCAGTACTGCCCCTTCGACAGTGCGGCACTCCCTCAGTACTGCCCCTCCGACAGTGCGGCGCTCCCTCAGTACTGCCCCTCCGATAGTGCAGCGCTCCCTCAGTACTGCCCCTCCGACAGTGCGGCGCTCCCTCAGTACTGCTCCTCCGACAGTGCAGCGCTCCCTCAGTACTGCCCCTCCGACAGTGCGGCGCTCCCTCAGTACCGCCCCTCCGACAGTGCGGTGCTCCCTCAGTACTGCTCCTCCGACAGTGCAGCGCTCCCTCAGTACTGCCCCTCCGACAGTGCGGCGCTCCCTCAGTACTGCCCCTCCGACAGTGCAGCACTCCCTCAGTACTGCCCCTCCGACAGTGCGGCACTCCCTCAGTACTGCCCCTTCGACAGCGCGGCACTCCCTCAGTACTGCCCCTCCGACAGTGCGGCGCTCCCTCAGTACAGCCCCTTCGACAGCGCAGCAATCCCTCAGTACTGCCCCTCCGACAGTGCAGCACTCCCTCAGTACTGCCCCTCCGACAGTGCGGCGCTCCCTCAGTACTGCCCCTCCGACAGTGCGGCGCTCCCTCAGTACTGCTCCTTCCGACAGTGTGGAGCTTCCTCAGTACTGCCCCTCCGACAGTGCGGCGCTCCCTCAGTACCGCCCCTCCGACAGTGCGGCGCTCCCTCAGTACCGTCCCTCCAACAGTGCGGCGCTCCCTCAGTACCGCCCCTCCGACAGTGCTGCGCTCCCTCAGTACTGCCCCTCCGACAGTGCGGCGCTCCCTCAGTACCACCCCTCCGACAGTGCAGCGCTCCCTCAGCACTGCCCCTCCGACAGCGCAGTGCGGCACTCCCTCAGTACTGCAACTCCGACAGCGTAGTGCGGCGCTCCCTCAGTACCGCCCCTCCGACAGTGCTGTGCTCCCTTAGTACTGTCCCTCCGACAATGCGGCGCTCCCTCAGTACTGCCCCTCCGACAGTGCGGCGCTCCCTCAGTACTGCCCCTTTGACAGTGCTGTGCTCCCTCAGTACTGCCCCTCCGACAGTGTGGAGCTTCCTCAGTACTGCCCCTCCGACAGTGCGGCGCTCCCTCAGTACCGCCCCTCCGACAGTGCGGCGCTCCCTCAGTACCGTCCCTCCAACAGTGCGGCGCTCCCTCAGTACCGCCCCTCCGACAGTGCTGCGCTCCCTCAGTACTGCCCCTCCGACAGTGCGGCGCTCCCTCAGTACCACCCCTCCGACAGTGCAGCGCTCCCTCAGCACTGCCCCTCCGACAGCGCAGTGCGGCACTCCCTCAGTACTGCAACTCCGACAGCGTAGTGCGGCGCTCCCTCAGTACCGCCCCTCCGACAGTGCTGTGCTCCCTTAGTACTGTCCCTCCGACAATGCGGCGCTCCCTCAGTACTGCCCCTCCGACAGTGCGGCGCTCCCTCAGTACTGCCCCTTTGACAGTGCTGTGCTCCCTCAGTACTGCCCCTCCGACAGCGCGGCGCTCCCTCAGTACTGCCCCTTCGACAGCGCAGCACTCCCTCAGTACTGCCCCTCCGACAGTGCAGCACTCCCTCAGTACTGCCCCTCCGACAGTGCGGCGCTCCCTCAGTACTGCCCCTTCGACAGCGCAGCACTCCCTCAGTACTGCCCCTCCGACAGTGCAGCACTCCCTCAGTACTGCCCCTCCGACAGTGCGGCGCTCCCTCAGTACTGCCCCTCCGACAGTGCGGCGCTCCCTCAGTACTGCCCCTCCGACAGTGCTGCGCTCCCTCAGTACTGCCCCTCCGACAGTGCGGCGCTCCCTCAGTACCACCCCTCCGACAGTGCAGCGCTCCCTCAGTACCACCCCTCCGACAGTGCAGCGCTCCCTCAGCACTGCCCCTCCGACAGCGCAGTGCGGCACTCCCTCAGTACTGCAACTCCGACAGCGTAGTGCGGCGCTCCCTCAGTACCGCCCCTCCGACAGTGCTGTGCTCCCTTAGTGCTGTCCCTCCGACAATGCGGCGCTCCCTCAGTACTGCCCCTCCGACAGTGCGGCGCTCCCTCAGTACTGCCCCTTTGACAGTGCTGTGCTCCCTCAGTACTGCCCCTCCGACAGTGCGGCGCTCCCTCAGTACTGCCCCTTCGACAGCGCAGCACTCCCTCAGTACTGCCCCTCCGACAGTGCAGCACTCCCTCAGTACTGCCCCTCCGACAGTGCGGCGCTCCCTCAGTACTGCCCCTCCGACAGTGCGGGGCTCCCTCAGTACTGCTGCTTCCGACAGTGCGGCGCTCCCTCAGTACTGCCCCTCCGACAGTGCGGCGCTCCCTCAGTACCGCCCCTCCGACAGTGCGGCGCTCCCTCAGTACCGTCCCTCCAACAGTGCGGCGCTCCCTCAGTACCGCCCCTCCGACAGTGCTGCGCTCCCTCAGTACTGCCCCTGCGACAGTGCGGCGCTCCCTCAGTACCACCCCTCCGACAGTGCAGCGCTCCCTCAGCACTGCCCCTCCGACAGCGCAGTGCGGCACTCCCTCAGTACTGCAACTCCGACAGCGTAGTGCGGCGCTCCCTCAGTACCGCCCCTCCGACAGTGCTGTGCTCCCTTAGTACTGTCCCTCCGACAGTGCGGCGCTCCCTCAGTACTGCCCCTCCGACAGTGCGGCGCTCCCTCAGTACTGCCCCTTTGACAGTGCTGTGCTCCCTCAGTACTGCCCCTTTGACAGTGCGGCACTCCCTCAGTATTGCCCCTTTGACAGTGCTGTGCTCCCTCAGTACTGCCCCTTTGACAGTGCGGCGCTCCCTCAGTACTGCCCCTCCGACAGTGCGGCGCTCCCTCAGTATTGCCCCTCTGACAGTGCGGCGCTCCCTCAGTACTGCTCCTTCCAACAGTATGGAGCTCCCTCAGCACTGTACCGGGAGTGTCCGCTTCGATTATGTGCTTAAGTCTCTCGAGTGGGACTTGCTACCCATGACCTCTGACTGCGAGGTGAGAGAGAGCGTGCTACCCACAGACCAACGGCCGATATCTGAGTCTCTGTCTCGGATATCGACAGACCTGCTGCGAATTTGCAGCACTCTTGGTTTTTACAACAGGGGGTTAGTGTTGGTGGAACAGGATGATAGCTCGCACGATAGGCGGTCTCCAACCCTCCAGGATTGGCGTGCAGTGCCCAGGGATTAAAGGTTAATCTCCAGCACACTCCTGTGAAAAATCACAGGGGCATTATAAAAAATTGTGTGTTATTTTGATTTTATTTCAACACTTTTTGCTTGTGGTGTAAAAGTATTGGAGGTAAGGTGGGGAAAAGGCTTCTTGACTTGGTGAGGCTATTGGAGAGGGGAGGTCATGTGATGGAACTTCCAACCAGAGTTGGCAGAGACCCTTTGTGCCCGGTGAGAATTCTGGTCGGTAATGGGGGATGCGTTTGTAACTGGCAGTCTTCTCGTTGACACAGTCGGGTCTACACTTGACTCCACTCCCCCCTAATGCGACTGGCTCTCAAATCGCTCTGTCATTGCTTGGCATGCCAATCGGGGCTGTGCAGATATTGTTCTAAGAGGACCAGAAAAGGCCATTAAAAAGACCACACTTGGAGCACTGTGCACAGTTCTGGTCTCCGTATACCTGGTTTAGACCACACTTGGAGCACCGTGCACAGTTCTGGTCTCCATATACCTGGGTTAGACCACACTTGGAGCACTGTGCACAGTTCTGGTCTCCGTATACCTGGTTTAGACCACACTTGGAGCACCGTGCACAGTTCTGGTCTCCATATACCTGTGTTAGACCACACTTGGAGCACCGTGCACAGTTCTGGTCTCCATATACCTGGGTTAGACCACACTTGGAGCACCGTGCACAGTTCTGGTCTCCATATACCTGGGTTAGACCACACTTGGAGCACCGTGCACAGTTCTGGTCTCCATATACCTGGGTCAGACCACACTTGGAGCACTGTGCACAGTTCTGGTCTCCATATACCTGGGTTAGACCACACTTGGAGCACTGTGCACAGTTCTGGTCTCCGTATACCTGGTTTAGACCACACTTGGAGCACCGTGCACAGTTCTGGTCTCCATATACCTGTGTTAGACCACACTTGGAGCACCGTGCACAGTTCTGGTCTCCATATACCTGGGTTAGACCACACTTGGAGCACTGTGCACAGTTCTGATCTCCATATACCTGGGTTAGACCACACTTGGCGCACCGTGCACAGTTCTGGTCTCCATATACCTGGGTCAGACCACACTTGGAGCACTGTGCACAGTTCTGGTCTCCGTATACCTGGGTTAGACCACACTTGGAGCACCGTGCACAGTTCTGGTCTCCATATACCTGGGTTAGACCACACTTGGAGCACCGTGCACAGTTCTGGTCTCCATATTGCAAAAACGACATCGAGGCACTAGGGAAGATGCAAAAAAGATTCACAAGGATAAGACCAGCACTGAGAAGGTGATAAACTATCAGGAAAGATTGAATGGGCCGGGGCTCTTTTCTCTGGAAAGGAGAGGGCTGAGGGGTGACCAGATAGAGGTCTTTAAATTATGAAGGGGTTTGACAGGATAGACATAGAGATGATGTTTCCATTTGTGTGGCCATCAATATCAGACAGTCACTAATAAATCCAATCGGGAATTCAGGAGAAACATCTTTACCCAGAGAGAGATGAGAATGTGGATCTCGCTGCCACAGGGAGGGGTTGAGGCGAATAGTATCGATGTATTTAAGGGGAGGCTGGATAAACACATGGGGGAGAGGGGAATAGAAGAATATGGTGATGGAGTGAGATTGGGAGGGGCTGATGTGGAGCATAAACCCCGGCACGGAGCCGATGGGCCGAATGGACTGTGTCTGTGCTGTACATTCGATGATTGACAGATTCTACCAGACGTAATACACCAATAGAAACATAGAAACATAGAAACAAGGTGCAGGAGCAGGCCATTCGGCCCTTCGAGCCTGCACCACCATTCAGTATGATCATGGCTGACCATTCACCTCAGTACCCCATTCCTGCTTTCTCTCCATACCCCTTGATCCCTTTAGCCATAAGGGCCACATCTAACTCCCTTTGGAATATATCTTATGAACGGGACTCAACAACTTTCTGTGGTAGAGAATTCCACAGGTTCACAATTCTCTGGGTGAAGAAATTTCTCTTCATCTCGGTCCTAAATGGCTTACCCCTTATCCTTAGACTGTGACCCCTGGTTCTGGACTTCTCCAACATCAGGAACATTCTTCCTGCCTCTAACCTGTCCAATTACGTCAGAATTGTATATGTTTCTATGAGATCCCCTCTCATTCTTCTAAACTCCAGTGAATATAAGCCCAGTCGATCCAGTCTTTCTTCATATGTCAGTCCTGCCGTCCCGGGAATCAGTCTGGTGAACCTTCGCTGCACTCCCTCAATAGCAAGAATGTCCTTCCTCAGATTAGGAGACCAAAACTGAACACAATATTCCAGGTGAGGCCTCACCAAGGCCCTGTACAACTGCAGTAAGACCTCCCTGCTCCTATACTCAAATCCTCTCACTATAAAGGCCAACACGCCATTTGCCTTCTTCACCGCCTGCTGTACCTGCAGGCCAACTTTCAATGAAACGAGTCTGTGACTGGAAGTGGCTTCTCAAACCCTACCCCTCCATCTCATCGAGACACTTTAAATCCTGCAATTCGAAACCTACAAAATCCCATCATCATCATCATAGGCGGTCCCTCGAACGAGGATGACTTGCTTCCGCATGAGTTCGCAGATGTTTCAATGAAGGAACCCGATGTTCCAGTCCTGAACTCCAGTTGAGGGGGTGGAAGATTCCTGTGCGTGGATTGTTTTAACGTGTGGTGACCGTTGCACACCAACCACCACGCTGGCTCAAACTGATCACTCCCAATTCCCCTTCCTGTGTCCGTTTATTGACTGGAAGGACTGAGTCTCCTCCCTCTTGCTCTGACCCCACGCGAAAGGCTAGTAGAAAATGTGGGAGTTTTACCGGGATTGTGGGGAGGGGCATGGGGGTGGCCACCCTTCTAGGAATGCCCCCAGGAGTCTCCAGCAAGGATGGATTAATCTCCAGCGCACTGCTACTGACCAAAGCCCGGGAGATAAATCCCAGGGTACATTAAATAAAACGCTCTCCATTTTTTTTTGAGCACTTTCATTTATCACTGTGTGTCAGCTGTGGCTCAGTGGGTACACTTGCTTCTCAGTCAGAAGTTTATCGGTTTAAATCCCGTTCCAGAGACTTAACTACGTAAAAATATCTAGGCTGACACTCTAACGCAGTACTGAGGGAGCGCCGCACTGTTGGAGGGGCAGTACTGAGGGAGCGCCGCACTGTCGGAGGGGCAGTACTGAGGGAGCGCCGCACTGTTGGAGGGGCAGTACTGAGGGAGCGCCGCACTGTCGGAGGGGCAGTACTGATGGAGCACCGCACTGTCGGAGGGGCAGTACTGAGGGAGCACCGCACTGTCGGAGGGGCAGTACTGAGGGAGCGCCGCACTGTCGGAGGGGCAGTACTGAGGGAGGGCCGCACTGTCTGAGGGGCAGTACTGAGGGAGGGCCGCACTGTCGGAGGGGCAGTACTGAGGGAGCGCCGCACTGTCGGAGGGGCAGTACTGATGGAGCGCCGCACTGTCGGAGGGGCAGTACTGAGGGAGCGCCGCACTGTCGGAGGGGCAGTACTGAGGGAGGGCCGCACTGTCGGAGGGGCAGTACTGAGGGAGCGCCGCACTGTTGGAGAGGCAGTACTGAGGGAGCGCCGCACTGTCGGAGGGGCAGTACTGAGGGAGCGCCGCACTGTTGGAGGGGCAGTACTGAGGGAGCGCCGCACTGTCGGAGGGGCAGTACTGAGGGAGTGCCGCACTGTCGGAGGGGCAGTACTGAGGGAGCGCCACACTGTTGGAGGGGCGGTACTAAGGGAGCGCCGCACTGTCGGAGGGGCGGTACTGAGGGAGCGCCGCTCTGTCGGAGGGGCGGTACTGAAGGAGCGCCGCGCTGTCGGAGGGGCAGTACTGAGGGAGTGCTGTACTGTCCGAGGGGCAGTACTGAGGGAGCGCCGCACTGTCGGAGGGGCAGTACTGAGGGAGCGCCGCACTGTCGGAGGGGCAGTACTGAGGGAGCGCCGCACTGTCGGAGGGGCGGTACTGAGGGAGCGCCGCTCTGTCGGAGGGGCGGTACTGAAGGAGCGCCGCGCTGTCGGAGGGGCAGTACTGAGGGAGTGCTGTACTGTCCGAGGGGCAGTACTGAGGGAGCGCCGCACTGTCGGAGGGGCAGTACTGAGGGAGCGCCGCACTGTCGGAGGGGCAGTACTGAGGGAGCGCCGCACTGTCGGAGGGGCAGTACTGAGAGAGTGCTGTACTGTCCGAGGTGCCGTCTTTTAGATGAGACGTTAAACCGAGGCCCCGTCTGCTCTCTCAGATGGACGTAAAAGAACCCATTTCAAGAAGAGCAATGAAGTTATCCCCGATGCCCTGTCCAATACTTACCCCTCAATCAACATAACAAAAACAGATGATCTGGGTCATTATCACATCGCTGTATGTGGGGGCTTGCGTGCGTAATTTGAGCTGCCGCGTTTTCCACATTACAACACTGACTACACTCCAAATGTACTTCATTGGCTGTAAAGCGCTTTGGGACCTCCAGTGGCCATGAAAGGCGCTATTTAAATGCAAGTCTTTTCTTTTATCAGTGGTAAAAAAGTATTGGAGATGGCGGAGGGGAAGGACTACGCGAGGCTGTCAGTGGTGGACGTCAACAACCGAGGCGGGGCGGGGGGCTGGTCAGAATGGGAAGCTCCAACTGCGGGGAACCAAATGGTGTAGAATCTATAATGGCCAGTGCGTACTTGTGTAGAGCGTGTGAGGAGGTTCAGGGCGGGAGCCCGGTCTGTTGGTTTCCCTCCCCAAGAGGCTGTCTCCGGTCCAGTTCTCCCTGTAAGATGTGTGGACGGCCAGTGCTCCAGGGAACGCCGGCTTTTCAACGTGTCACCCGCGCGCGCACGGTGTTTCGAATGGTCCATGCAGCCCCTTATAGCGGCGGGAAATAGTGTGCAGCGACCGGTGCTCTGGACGCTCCCGTAACCGTCCCCATTCACAATGAAGCCGTGCCACGCTGTGTCCCAGTCCCCGTCAACTGCCCCCCTCCCCCCCCCACCCTGATTTCCCCCCGCCGAGGTTGGGGGAGGGGGAGAAATCAACCGCCTCCCTGGTCGCTGGACCGCGCCCTTTGCCACAAACGTGAAGCTCGGGTGATGCGTGACGACCTCTGGGGCCGAATAGTCGGTCGCTGCGCGGTTGCATAAATGGGCGCTTGCAAGAATTACCGGGCCGGTCGTCCGCGGAGCTGCGGGAGGAGCCGTCTTCGGGAGGGGCAGAAGGGTTGTGGGGGGGTGGACAACTCTTGCTGGAGATGTTCCGAGAGAACATAACTGATAAGGGGTTATGGGGCGTGGGCAGGGAAGTGAAGCTGAGTCCATGATCGGATCAGTCATGATCGTATTAAATGGTGGAACAGGCTCGAGGGACCATATGGCCTACTCCTGCTCCAATTTCTTATGTTCTTATAAGAATTAGGAGCACGAGTCGGCCATTCGGCCCCTCGAGCCCGCTCCGCCATTCAATAAGATCACGGCTGATCTTCTACCTCAACTCCACTTTCCTGCCTGATCCCCATATCCCTCGATTCCCTTAATATTCAAAAATCTATCGATCTCAGCCTTGAATATTCTCAATGACTGAGCCTCCACAGCCCTCTGGGGCATAGAATTCCAAAGATTCACCCCCCTCTGAGTGAAGAAATTCCTCCTCATCTCAGTCCTAAATAGCCGACCCCTTATCCTGAGACTGTGTGACCCCCTGGTTCTAGACTCCCCAGCCCGGGGGAAACATTCTTCCTGTCAATCCCTGTAAGAATGTTGTATGTTTCAATGAGATCACCCTCTCATTTTTCTAAACTCCAGAGAATATCAGCCCAGTCTGCTCAATCTCTCCCCATAGGACAATCCCCCCCTCCCAGGAATCAGTCTGGTGAACCTTCGCTGCACTCCATCTATGGCAAGTATATCCTTCCTTAGGTAAGGAGATCCAAACTGTGCACAATACTCCAGGTGTGGTCTCACCAGGGCCCGATATAATTGCAGTCTTTACTCTTATACTCAAATCCTCTTGTAAGAAAGGCCACCGTACCATTTGCTGCAACAGATTGCAGTACGATGGCTCAAATGTGAGTGAATTGTGAATAAAAGTGTTTTGTGTACAGTGGGGGAGGAGGAATACAAAAGCAAAATACTGCGGATGCTGGAATGTGAAATAAGAACAGAGAATGCTGGAAATACTCAGTGGGCCAGGTAGCATCTGTGGAGAGAGAAACAGAGTTAACGTTTCAGGCCAGCGAGCCTTCGTCAGAACT
The DNA here is from genome assembly GCF_044704955.1 of Pristiophorus japonicus. NCBI lineage: Eukaryota > Metazoa > Chordata > Chondrichthyes > Pristiophoridae > Pristiophorus > Pristiophorus japonicus. The sequence continues at coordinate 2,329,468 of NC_092006.1, forward strand.
GGGAAATATTAGCGATGTAACAGGTTTTTAAGCAAGCGTCGGGACAGGGAAAGGGGGGAGGGGAGGAAAGAACAAGGGTGGTGGGGAGTGACGGGGGTGGAAAGCAGGAGAGATTGAGGCAAAAGGAGATGGTAATGGGGGGACAAGTTTAAGAAGCAAAAGATAGGGTGTAAATGGAGATGGCAGAATCATCGACAACTGCCGTGGGAAAGAGAACACAAAAATATGGGCAGGGGGTTATGATTTGAAATTGTTGAACTCGATGTTGAGTCCAAAAGGCTGTAAATTGCCTGAACGAAAGGTGAGGTGCTGTTCCTCGAGTTTGCGTTGAGCTTCGTTGGAACAGTGTAAGGAGGCCGAGGACGGAGAGGTCAGAGTGGGAGTGGAGGAGGGGAATTAAAGTGACAGGCGACCAGAAGCTCGGGGTCCAGCCTACGGACTGAAGGGAGGTGTTCCACAAAGCGGTCACCCCGCTCTGCGTACGGTACAACAGGACAGTTGAGTTGAGTGATTTGCCGATTGAGCGATGTTGCGATCCCACGGTGTTTTGTGATTTCTGCCCCGTCAAGGATGTGCCTTCCTGACTTACTGCGCGAGGGAGTCTGCACTGAAAGCACAGACGGCGTTACATGAACAGAAGACGCTGCCTGGGGTAAGTGAGAGTCACGAACCGAGGGGTCGGGGGGAGGGGGGGGAGGGGAAATGATTACTATGGAGAATCTCTGTGACAAGCGGCACCAGGTTTGAGGGCCTTCAGTTATACCTAGAGACTGGGGAAGCTGGGATTGTTCTCCTTAGAGCAGAGAAGGTGAAGGGGAGATTTAATAGGGGTGACATATGGAGCAGTGTAAAAAGCATCCAGTCTCTAACCTCTGCCACCGTACTATGTCAATCAACACATTGGGCCGTGCATTTCCCAATCACCGGCTGGAGTACTGTGTCCAGTTCTCGGCACCGCACTTTAAGAATGATGTCAAAGGCTTTGGAGAGAATGCAGAAGAGATTTACCAGAATGGTTCCAGGGATAGAAACATAGAAACATAGAAAATAGGTGCAGGAGTAGGCCATTCGGCCCTTCGAGCCTGCACCACCATTCAAGAAGATCATGGCTGATCATTCACCTCAGTACCCCTTTCCTGCTTTCTCTCCATACCCCTTGATCCCTTTAGCCGTAAGGGCCACATCTAACTCCCTTTTGAATATATCTAACGAACTGGCCCCAACAACCTTCTGTGGTAGAGAATTCCACAGGTTCACAATTCTCTGGGTGAAGAAGTTTCTCCTCATCTCGGTCCTAAATGGCTTACCCCTTATCCTTAGACTGTGACCCCTGGTTCTGGACTTCCCCAACATCGGGAACATTCTTCCTGCATCTAACCTGTCCAGTGCCGTCAGAATTTTATGTTTCTATGAGATCCCCTCTCATCCTTCTAAATTCCAGTGAATACAGGCCCAGTTGATCCAGTCTTTCTTCATATGTCAGTCCAGCCATCCCGGGAATCAATCTGGCGAACCTTCGCTGCACTTCCTCAATAGCAAGAATGTCCTTCCTCAGATTAAGAGACCAAAATTGCACACAATACTCAATGAGGGACTTCAGTGACGGGGAGAGACTGGAGAAGCCGGGGTTGTTCTCCTTGGAGCAGAGAAGGTTAAGGGGAGATTTGATCGAGGTGTTCAAAATCTTGAGGGGTTTTAAGGAGTAAATAAGGAGGCGCTGTTTGCAGGGCACGAGGGTGGGTGACCCGAGGGACACAGATTGACGATAATCGGCGATGGAACCAGAGGGACACAGATTGACGATAATCGGCGATGGAACCAGAGGGACACGGATTGACGATAATCGGCGATGGAACCAGAGGGACACAGATTGACGATAATCGGCGATGGAACCAGAGGGACGCAGATTGACGATAATCGGCGATGGAACCAGAGGGACACAGATTGACGATAATCGGCGATGGAACCAGAGGGGGAGATGGGGAGAATGTTTTTACGCAGCGAGTTGTTGTGATTGGGAACGCGCTGCCTGAAAGGCCGGTGGGAGCAGATTCAATAGTGACTTTCAAACCGGGAATTGGATAAATACTGGAAATGTGCCGGGCTGTGGTGAAAGAGCGGGGGGGAGTGGGACTGATTGGGTCGCTCTGTCACGGAGCCGGCACGGCACGGGTTCGATGGGCCCAATGGGATCCTCCTGTGCGGTATTGTTCTATGAGCGCTGCAGCATCCAATTAAGATTGAGAAGAATAGGAGAGGAGACATGTTAAATCAGTAAGCAAGGGTTGGAGGACACGGTGTGCGATTGAAGAGGGTTAATTGCAAAACAAATCTGCGGAAACAGTATTTCAGTGAGTGAGCGGAGAGTCTATAGGGAGACGAAGGAAGTAGTTAGTATTGATTCGTTCAAATGTAAATTAGAGAGATTTCTTTCAGGAAATGATATTTTGGTTCATGAGTAATTGGAGGCCTGACGTGTGTTGAGGGAGGAACAGGCAACTTTGGACTGGTTCCTAAAGCTCGCCACCACTGGAGGGGTTTCTCACCTCATGTCAGGGTCTGCTGTACACTCAATAATCGAGGTTGATTGCCGTGATTGGGCAACAACTCCCTTATCGTTGGATCGTGCACAGACATGTCCGGGGGGGGTGGGGGTTGTGGGGCTGCAGGCGGTTACAGAGCTAGGGAGGGGTGTAGGGGCTGGAGAAGGTTACAGAGATAGGGAGGGGTGTAGGGCTGGAGGGGGTTACAGAGATAGGGAGGGGTGTAGGGGCTGGAGGGGGTTACAGAGATAGGGAGGGGTGTAGGGGCTGAAGGAGGTTACAGAGATAGGGAGGGGTGTAGGGGCTGGAGGGGGTTACAGAGATAGGGAGGGGTGTAGGGGCTGGAGGAGATTACAGAGATAGGGAGGGGTGTAGGGGCTGGAGGAGATTACAGAGATAGGGAGGGGTGTAGGGGCTGGAGGAGATTACAGAGATAGGGAGGGGTGTAGGGGCTGGAGGAGGTTACAGAGATAGGGAGGGGCGAGGCAATGGAGGGATTTGAACACAAGGATGAGAATTGTGAAATTGAGGTGTTGTTTAACCAGGAGCCAGAGTAGGTCAGCGAGCACAGGGGTGAATGGTGAGCGGGGCTGGGTGTGAGTTAGGACACGGGTCAGCGAGCACAGGGGTGAATGGTGAGTGGGGCTGGGTGTGAGTTAGGACACGGGGTCAGTGAGCACAGGGGGTGATGGGTGAGTGGGGCTGGGTGTGAGTTAGGACACGGGGACAGTGAGCACAGGGGGTGATGGGTGAGTGGGACTGGGTGTGAGTTAGGACACGGGTCAGCGAGCACAGGGGTGAATGGTGAGCGGGGCTGGGTGTGAGTTAGGACACGGGGTCAGCGAGCACAGGGGTGAATGGTGAGTGGGGCTGGGTGTGAGTTAGGACACGGGTCAGCGAGCACAGGGGTGAATCGTGTGTGGGGCTGGGTGTGAGTTAGGACACGGGGCAGTGAGCACAGGGGTGATGAGTGAGTGGGACTGGGTGTGAGTTAGGACACGGGGACAGCGAGCACAGGGGGTGATGGGTGAGTGGGACTGGGTGCGAGTTAGGACACGGAGCAGCCAAGTTTTGAATCACCTAGTTTACCTCTCTCTCCTCCTTCAACACGCTCCTTAAAACCGACCTCTTAGACCAAGCTTTTGGTCACCTGCCCTAATTTCTCCTTATGCAGTCAAATTTTGTCTGATAATGCTCCTGTGAAGCGTCTTGGGACGTTTCACTACGTACAAGGTGCTATATAAATGCAAGCTGTTATTAGGAGAAGCAAGAGAGGAGGTAATGGAACAAATGGAGAAACAAAAGGTGGGTCAAGAGGACGTGTCAATGACGGTAGCAGAGTGGTTATGTCACTAGACTAGTAACGGACTAATGATCCGGAAACGTGAGTTCAAATCATGAAACTACCAGATTGTCGTAAAAACCCATCTGGTTCACTGATGTCCTTCAGGGAAGGAAATCTGCTGCCCTTACCCGGTCTGGCCGATTTGTGACTCGATTTAAGGAAGGATATACTTGCATTGGAGGCAGTTCAGAGAAGGTTCACTCGGTTGATTCCTGGGATGCAGGGCTTGTCTTCTGAAGTAAGGTTGAGCAGGTTGGGCCTATACTCATTGGAGTTTAGAAGAATGAGAGGTGATCTTATTGAAACATATTAAGATTCTGAGGCGGCTGGACAGATGCAGAGAGGATGTTTCCCCGCGTGGGGGAATCTAGAACTAGGGGGTATAGTCTCAGAATAAGGGGCCGCCCATTTAAGATGGAGATGAGGAGGAATTTCTTCTCTGAGAGTGGTGAATCTGTGGAATTCTCTGCCCCAGAGAGCTGTGGAGGCTGGGTCATTGAATATATTTAAGGTGGCGATAGACAAATTTTTGAACGATAAGGGAGAGCGGGCATGGAAGTGGAGTTGAGGCCAAGATCAGATCAGCCATGATCTTATTGAATGGCGGAGCAGGCTCGATGGACCGAATGGCCGACTGCTGCTCCTATTTCTTATGTTCTTAACTGCCCTCTGAAGTGGCCTAGCGAGCCACTCCGATGTATTCATCATCATCATAGGCAGTCCCTCGGAATCGAAAAAGACTTGCTTCCACTCTAAAAGTGAGTCCTTAGGTGGCTGAACAGTCCAATACGAGAACCGCAGTCCCTGTCACATAGAAACATAGACAATAGGTGCAGGAGTAGGCCATTCGGCCCTTCTAGCCTGCACCGCCATTCAATGAGTTCATGGCTGAACATGCAACTTCAGTACCCCCTTGATCCCCCTACTAGTAAGGACTTCATCTAACTCCTTTTTGAATATATTTAGTGAATTGGCCTCAACTACTTTCTGTGGTAGAGAATTCCACAGGTTCACCACTCTCTGGGTGAAGAAGTTTCTCCTCATCTCGGTCCTAAATGGCTTATCCCTTATCCTTAGACTGTGACCCCTGGTTCTGGACTTCCCCAACATTGAGAACATTCTTCCTGCATCTAACCTGTCTGAACCCATCAGAATTTTAAACGTTTCTATGAGATCCCCTCTCATTCTTCTGAACTCCAGTGAATACAAGCCCAGTTGATCCAGTCTTTCTTGATAGGTCAGTCCCGCCATCCCGGGAATCAGTCTGGTGAACCTTCGCTGCACTCCCTCAATAGCAAGAATGTCCTTCCTCAAGTTAGGAGACCAAAACTGTACACAATACTCCAGGTGTGGCCTCACCAAGGCCTTGTACAACTGCAGTAACACCTCCCTGCCCCTGTACTCAAAAATCCCCTCGCTATGAAGGCCAACATGCCATTTGCTTTCTTAACCGCTTGCTGTACCTGCATGCCAACCTTCAATGACTGATGTACCATGACACCCAGGTCTCGTTGCACCTCCCCTTTTTCTAATCTGTCACCATTCAGATAATAGTCTGTCTCTCTGTTTTCACCACCAAAGTGGATAACCTCACATTTATCCACATTATACTTCATCTGCCATGCATTTGCCCACTCACCTAACCTATCCAAGTCGCTCTGCAGCCTCATAGCATCCTCCTCGCAGCTCACACTGCCACCCAACTTAGTGTCATTCGCAAATTTGGAGATACTACATTTAATCCCCTCGTCTAAATCATTAATGTACAGTGTAAACAGCTGGGGCCCCAGCACAGAACCTTGCGGTACCCCACTAGTCACTGCCTGCCATTCTGAAAAATGCACATTTGCTCCTACTCTTTGCTTCCTGTCTGACAACCAGTTCTCAATCCATGTCAGCACACTACCCCCAATCCCATGTGCTTTAACTTTGCACATTAATCTCTTGTGTGGGACCTTGTCGAAAGCCTTCTGAAAGTCCAAATATACCACATCAACTGGTTCTCCCTTGTCCACTCTACTGGAAACATCCTCAAAAAATTCCAGAAAATTTGTCAAGCATGATTTCCCTTTCACAAATCCATGCTGACTTGGACCTATCATGTCACCTCTTTCCAAATGCGCTGCTATGACATCCTTAATAATTGATTCCATCATTTTACCCACTACTGAGGTCAGGCTGACCGGTCTATAATTCCCTGTTTTCTCTCTCCCTCCTTTTTTAAAAAGTGGGGTTACATTGGCTACCCTCCACTCGATAGGAACTGATCCAGAGTCAATGGAATGTTGGAAAATGACTGTCAATGCATCCACTATTTCCAAGGCCACCTCCTTAAGTACTCTGGGATGCAGTCCATCAGGCCCTGGGGATTTATCGGCCTTCAATCCCATCATTTTCCCCAACACAATTTCCCGACTAATAAGGATTTCCCTCAGTTCCTCCTTCTTACTAGACCCTCTGACCCCTTTTATATCCAGAAGGTTGTTTGTGTCCTCCTTAGTGAATATCGAACCAAAGTATTGGTTCAATTGGTCTGCCATTTCTTTGTTCCCTGTTATGACTTCCCCTGATTCTGACTGCAGGGGACCTACGTTTGTCTTTACTAACCTTTTTCTCTTTACATATCTATAGAAACTTTTGCAATCCGTCTTAATGTTCCCTGCAAGCTTCTTCTCGTACTCCATTTTCCCTGCCCTAATCAAACTCTTTGTCCTCCTCTGCTGAGTTCTAAATTTCTCCCAGTCCCTGGGTTCGCTGCTATTTCTGGCCAATTTGTATGCCACTTCCTTGGCTTTAATACTATCACAGGTGGGACAGATAGTCGTTGAGGGAAAGGGAGGGTGGGACAGGTTTGCCGCATGCTCCTTCCGCTGCCTGCGCTTGGTTTCTGCACGCTCTCAGCGACGAGACTCGAGGTGCTCAGCGCCCTCCCGGATGCACTTCCTCCACTTTGGGCGGACTGGTCTTTGGGCCAGGGACTCCCAGGTGTCGGTGGGGATGTTGCACTTTATCAGGGAGGCTTTGAGGGTGGTCCCTTGTAACGTTTCCTCTGCCCACCTTTGGCTCGTTTGCCGTGAAGGAGTTCCGAGTGGAGCGTTTGCTTTGGGAGTCTTGTGTCTGGCATGCGGGCAATGTGGTCCCGCCCAGCGGAGCTGGTCGAGTGTGGTCAGTGCTTCGATGCTGGGGATGTTGGGCCTGGTCGAGGACGCTGACGTTGGTGCGTCTGTCCTCCCGGGGGATTTGCAGGATCTTGCGGAGGCATCGTTGGTGGTATTTCTCCAGCGATTCAAGAAGGCGGATTACCACCAACTTCTCGTGGGATGATTGGGGATGGGCAATAAATGGATGTCCGCATCACGTGAATGCATAACAGTAAAACCTGCTGCCAGGAAACATGTAAGCGGTGGTTATGATCAGAAGTTGTTGGACTCGATGTCGTGGCCGCAAGTTTGTAAAGTGCCGAATGGAAAGATGAGGCGCTGTACCACCGTTCTTGAATTGAGTGCCATACCCTTAATGACCCCAGGCTTCAGGCAGGTCGAGCTGAGCTGCGATGAGTGGTGTACAGTAACTAATCGTCAGCAGGCCAGGAAGCATCTGTGGAGAGGGAAACAGAGGTCGGTGACCTTCCGTCAGGACCGGTGTATAGATCTGTCAGGGAACCACTTTCAGCATGATTGGAGCCATGTGATTCCTGGCATCCAGCCCTGACTCTCCTCCACTCTCTCTCTCTCTATTCCGCCTTTTCTCCGCCCACATTCTTTCTGCCCTCTTTCTGTTCTTCTCGAGCGGGTGAGGAGGGGCAGTACTGAGGAAGCGCCGCACTGTCGGAGGGATGGTACTGAGGGAGCGTCGCACTGTCGGAGGGGCCGTCTTTCGGATGAGACATTAGTACCGCCCCTCCTACAGTGCGGCGCTCCCTCAGTACTGCCCCTCTGACACTGCTGTGCTCCCTCAGTACTGCCCCTCCGACAGTGCGGCGCTCCCTCAGTACTGCCCCTCCGACAGTGCGGCGCTCCCTCAGTACTGCCCCTCCGACAGTGCGGCGCTCCCTCAGTACTACCCCTCTGACACTGCTGTGCTCCCTCAGTACTGCCCCTCCGACACTGCTGTGCTCCCTCAGTACTGCCCCTCCGACAGTGCGGGGCTCCCTCAGTACCGCCCCTCCGACAGTGCGGCGCTCCCTCAGTACCGCCCCTCCGACAGTGCGGCGCTCCCTCAGTACCGCCCCTCCGACAGTGCGGCACTCCCTCAGTACCGCCCCTCCGACAGTGCGGTGCTCTCTCATTACTGCCCCTCCGACAGTGCGGCGCTCCCTCAGTACCGCCCCTCCGACTGTGCGGCGCTCCCTCAGTACCGCCCCTCCGACAGTGCGGCGCTCCCTCAGTACCGCCCCTCCGACAGTGCGGCACTCCCTCAGTACCGCCCCTCCGACAGTGCGGCACTCCCTCAGTACCGCCCCTCCGACAGTGCGGCACTCCCTCAGTACCGCCCCTCCGACAGTGCGGCACTCCCTCAGTACCGCCCCTCCGACAGTGCGGCACTCCCTCAGTACCGCCCCTCCGACAGTGCGGCACTCCCTCAGTACTGCCTATTCCTCAAACAAAGCCACCAACAGATTAACTGGTCATTTATCGCACTATTATTTGTGGGATGCAGACAGAAAGTCACAGAGACACAGCGACGCAGACAGAGAGATAGAGGGAAGAAGAAAATACTTTTGGGAATATGGTGGGCTGCAGGAAATGGGATACACTTGAGTGTTTGGGATCGACATTTGGTCAATTTGTTAAACGATTTATCTGCAATTTACAGAGATCTTGAACTGTGCAAGTGCTTCCTGTGTGGAACAATATATCTGTAAACAGCAATGACCTTTGTCATAAGCAAACAGCGAACCTTTTCCAACCCTGCCTCGCTCCTCTGTCGCCCTCCCTCCCTCTTATCCTCGCTTCCTCCTCCCTTTTTCTCCCTCTCTCTCTCTCCCTTCCTCACATCCCCTTCCCTCTCCCTCTCTCATCCTTGCTTTCCCCTTCCCCCTCCTGCCCTCTCATTCTCACTTCCCCCTCCCTCTCTCTCATCCTCTCTTTCTTTCCGTCTCCAATCTCCCTCTCCC